>NW_024465409.1:0-173311 GCF_017591425.1 Ochotona curzoniae
ACTATTTAGAGCACGAAATACATGTTAGCTATAGGGAAGAAACTCAGAATATGAAACTGATTCACAATGTAAAACCCGCTTCGAACGAAATCCCACGTTTCTCAAAACGCGTGTATAAAACACAATGCGCTGAAATGCAGCTTATTGAGTATTCCGCACAAAGTAATGATCTAGCTGCTCCTTTGAATTGCAGACATCTTCTCGTTCAGAGAGAATATCAGCGCCAACGCAGTTTTCAGCTACCTTTGAAAACCAAGGTTCTGGCACGATTTACAAAAGAAGTACATGTTAGCTATAGGGAGGAAAAACACAATGCGCTGAAATGCAGCTTATTGAGTATTCCTCACAAAGTAACGATCTAGCTGCTCCTTTGAAATGCAGACAACTCCAGGATCAGGGAGAACATCAGAGCCAATGCAGTTTTCAGCTACCTTTGAAAACCAAGGTTCTGGCACCATTTACAACACGAAATACATGTTAGCTATAGGGAAGAAACTCAGAATGTGAAACTGTTTCACAATGGAAACCCCAATTCAAACGAAAGCCCTCATTTCTCACACAGCATCTGTAAAACACAATGCGCTGAAATGCAGCTTATTGAGTATTCCGCACAAAGTAATGATCTAGCTGCTCCTTTGAAATGCATTCCATTCCACGTTCAGTGAGAACATCAGAGCCAATGCAGTTTTCAGCTAGCTTTGAAAACAAAGGTTCTGGCACCATTTACAACACGAAATACATGTTAGCTATAGGGAAGAAAAACACAATGGGCTGAAATGCAGCTTATTGAGTATTCCGCACAAAGTAATGATCTAGCTGCTCCTTTGAAATGCAGACAACTCCACGTTCAGGGAGAACATCAGCGCCAATGCAGTTTTCAGCTAGCTTTGAAAACCAAGGTTCTAGCACCATTTACAACACTAAGTACATATTAGCAATAGGGAAGAAACTCAAAATGTGAAACTGCTTCACAATGGAAATCCCGCTTCGAACAAAATCTCATTTCTCACACAGCGTCTGTAAAACACAATGCGCTGAAATACAGCTTATTGAGTATTCCACACAAAGTAATGATCTAACTGCTCCTTTAAAATGCAGACAACTCCACGTTCAGCGAGAACATCAGCGCCAATGCAGTTTTCAGCTACCTTTGAAAACCAAGGTTCTGGCACCATTTACAACACTAAGTACATATTAGCTATAGGGAAGAAACTCAGATTGTGAAACTGCTTCACAATTGAAAACCCGCTTCGAACGAAATCCCACATATCTTACACAGCGTCTATAAAACACAATGCGCTGAAATGCAGCTTATTGAGTATTCCACACAAAGTAATGATCTAGCTGTTCCTTTGAATTGAGATAACTCCACATTCAACGAGAACATCAGCGCCAAAGCAGTTTTCAGCTACCTTTGAAAACCAAGGTTCTGGCACCATTTACAACACGAAGTATATGTTAGCTATAGGGAAGAAAAACACAATGCGCTGACATGCAGCTTATTGAGTATTATGCACAAAGTAATGATCTAGCTGTTCCTTTGAATTGCAGACAACTCCACATTCAACGAGAACATATGCACCAATGCAGTTTTCAGCTACCTTTGAAAACCAAGGTTCTGGCACAATTTACAGCACTAACCACATGTTAGGAATAGGGAAGAAAAACACAATGCGCTGAAATGCAGCTTATTGAGTATTCCACACAAAGTAATGATCTAGCTGCTCCTTTGAATTGCAGACAACTCCACGTTCAGGGAGAACATCAGCGCCAATTTTGGTTTTCAGCTACCTTTGAAAACCAAGGTTCTAGCACCATTTACAACACTAAGTACATATTAGCTATAGGGAAGAAACTCAGAATGTGAAACTGCATCACAATGGAAAACCCCCTTCGAACGAAATCCCACGTTTCTCAAATCGCGTCTATAAAACACAATGCGCTGAAATGCAGCTTCTTGAGTATTCCGCACAAAGTAATCATCTAGCTGCTCCTTTGAATTGCAGACAACTTCTCGTTCATCGAGAACATCAGTGCCAATGCAGTTTTCAGCTACCTTTGAAAACCAAGGTTCGACACCATTTACAACACTAAGTACATATTAGCTATAGGGAAGAAAAACACAATGCGCTGAAATGCAGCTTACTGAGTATTCCAGACAAAGTAATGATCTAGCTGCTCCTGTGAAATGCAGACAACTCCACATTCAACGAAAACATCTACACCAATGCAGTTTTCAGCTACCTTTGAAAACCAAGGTTCTGGCACCATTTACAGCACTGAGTACATGTTAGGTATAGGGAAGAAAAACACAATGCGCTGACATGCAGCTTATTGAGTATTCCACACAAAGTAATGATCTAGCTGCTCCTGTGAAATGCAGACAACTCCACGTTCAGGGAGAACATCAGCGCCAATGCAGTTTTCAGCTAGCTTTGAAAACCAAGGTTCTAGCACCATTTACAACACTAAGTACATATTAGCAATAGGGAAGAAACTCAGAATGTGAAACTGAATCACAATAGAAATCCCACTTCGAACGAAATCCCACGTTTCTCAAATCGCCTCTATAAAACACAATGCGCTGAAATGCAGCTTATGGAGTATTGCGCACAAAGTAATGATCTAGCTGCTCCTTTGAAATACATTCCATTCCACGTTCAGTTAGAACATCAGAGCCAACGCAGTTTTCAGCTACCTTTGAAAACCAAGGTTCTGGCACCATTTACAACACGAAGTATATGTTAGCTATAGGGAAGTAAAACACAATGCGCTGAAATACAGCTTATTGAGTATTCCACACAAAGTAATGATCTAGCTGCTCCTGTGAAATACAGACAACTCCACGTTCAGGGAGAACATCAGCGCCAATCCAGTTTTCAGCTAGCTTTGAAAACCAAGGTTCTGGCACTATTTAGAGCACGAAATACATGTTAGCTATAGGGAAGAAACTCAGAATATGAAACTGCTTCACAATGGAAAACCCGCTTCGAACGAAATCCCACGTTTCTCAAAACGCGTGTATAAAACACAATGCGCTGAAATGCAGCTTATTGAGTATTCCGCACAAAGTAATGATCTAGCTGCTCCTTTGAATTGCAGACATCTTCTCGTTCAGAGAGAACATCAGCGCCAACGCAGTTTTCAGCTACCTTTGAAAACCAAGGTTCTGGCACGATTTACAAAAGAAGTACATGTTAGCTATAGGGAGGAAAAACACAATGCGCTGAAATGCAGCTTATTGAGTATTCCTCACAAAGTAACGATCTAGCTGCTCCTTTGAAATGCAGACAACTCCAGGATCAGGGAGAACATCAGAGCCAATGCAGTTTTCAGCTACCTTCGAAAACCAAGGTTCTGGCACCATTTACAACACGAAGTACATGTTAGCTATAGGGAAGAAACTCAGAATGTGAAACTGTTTCACAATGGAAACCCCAATTCAAACGAAAGCCCTCATTTCTCACACAGCATCTGTAAAACACAATGCGCTGAAATGCAGCTTATTGAGTATTCCGCACAAAGTAATGATCTAGCTGCTCCTTTGAAATGCATTCCATTCCACGTTCAGTGAGAACATCAGAGCCAATGCAGTTTTCAGCTAGCTTTGAAAACAAAGGTTCTGGCACCATTTACAACACGAAATACATGTTAGCTATAGGGAAGAAAAACACAATGGGCTGAAATGCAGCTTATTGAGTATTCCGCACAAAGTAATGATCTAGCTGCTCCTTTGAAATGCAGACAACTCCACGTTCAGGGAGAACATCAGCGCCAATGCAGTTTTCAGCTAGCTTTGAAAACCAAGGTTCTAGCACCATTTACAACACTAAGTACATATTAGCAATAGGGAAGAAACTCAGAATGTGAAACTGCTTCACAATGGAAAACCCGCTTCGAACGAAATCTCATTTCTCACACAGCGTCTGTAAAACACAATGCGCTGAAATACAGCTTATTGAGTATTCCACACAAAGTAATGATCTAACTGCTCCTTTAAAATGCAGACAACTCCACGTTCAGCGAGAACATCAGCGCCAATGCAGTTTTCAGCTACCTTTGAAAACCAAGGTTCTGGCACCATTTACAACACTAAGTACATATTAGCTATAGGGAAGAAACTCAGATTGTCAAACTGCTTCACAATTGAAAACCCGCTTCGAACGAAATCCCACATATCTTACACAGCGTCTATAAAACACAATGCGCTGAAATGCAGCTTATTGAGTATTCCACACAAAGTAATGATCTAGCTGTTCCTTTGAATTGAGATAACTCCACATTCAACGAGAACATCAGCGCCAATGCAGTTTTCCGCTACCTTTGAAAACCAAGGTTCTGGCACCATTTACAACACGAAGTATATGTTAGCTATAGGGAAGAAAAACACAATGCGCTGACATGCAGCTTATTGAGTATTATGCACAAAGTAATGATCTAGCTGTTCCTTTGAATTGCAGACAACTCCACATTCAACGAGAACATATGCACCAATGCAGTTTTCAGCTAGCTTTGAAAACCAAGGTTCTGGCACAATTTACAGCACTAACCACATGTTAGGTATAGGGAAGAAAAACACAATGCGCTGAAATGCAGCTTATTGAGTATTCCACACAAAGTAATGATCTAGCTGCTCCTTTGAATTGCAGACAACTCCACGTTCAGGGAGAACATCAGCGCCAATTTTGGTTTTCAGCTACCTTTGAAAACCAAGGTTCTGGCACCATTTACAACACTAAGTACATATTAGCTATAGGGAAGAAACTCAGAATGTGAAACTGCATCACAATGGAAAACCCGCTTCGAACGAAATCCCACGTTTCTCAAATCGCGTCTATAAAACACAATGCGCTGAAATGCAGCTTCTTGAGTATTCCGCACAAAGTAATCATCTAGCTGCTCCTTTGAATTGCAGACAACTTCTCGTTCATCGAGAACATCAGTGCCAATGCAGTTTTCAGCTACCTTTGAAAACCAAGGTTCGACACCATTTACAACACTAAGTACATATTAGCTATATGGAAGAAAAACACAATGCGCTGAAAAGCAGCTTATTGAGTATTCCGCACAAAGTAATGATCTAGCTGCACCTTTGAAATGCACACAACTCCACGTTCAAAGAGAACATCAGCGCCAACGCAGTTTTCAGCTAGCTTTGAAAACCATGGTTGTGGCACATCTACAACACTAAGTACATATTAGCTATAGGGAAGAAAAACACAATGCGCTGAAATGCAGCTTACTGAGTATTCCACACATAGTAATGATCTAGCTGCTCCTGTGAAATGCAGACAACTCCACATTCAACGAAAACATCTGCACCAATGCAGTTTTCAGCTACCTTTGAAAACCAAGGTTCTGGCACCATTTACAGCACTGAGTACATGTTAGGTATAGGGAAGAAAAACACAATGCACTGAAATGCAGCTTATTGAGTATTCCACACAAAGTAATGATCTAGCTGCTCCTGTGAAATGCAGACAACTCCACGTTCAGGGAGAACATCAGCGCCAATGCAGTTTTCAGCTAGCTTTGAAAACCAAGGTTCTAGCACCATTTACAACACTAAGTACATATTAGCAATAGGGAAGAAACTCAGAATGTGAAACTGAATCACAATAGAAATCCCACTTCGAACGAAATCCCACGTTTCTCAAATCGCCTCTATAAAACACAATGCGCTGAAATGCAGCTTATGGAGTATTGCGCACAAAGTAATGATCTAGCTGCTCCTTTGAAATACATTCCATTCCACGTTCAGTTAGAACATCAGAGCCAACGCAGTTTTCAGCTACCTTTGAAAACCAAGGTTCTGGCACCATTTACAACACGAAGTATATGTTAGCTATAGGGAAGAAAAACACAATGCGCTGAAATACAGCTTATTGAGTATTCCACACAAAGTAATGATCTAGCTGCTCCTGTGAAATACAGACAACTCCACGTTCAGGGAGAACATCAGCGCCAATCCAGTTTTCAGCTAGCTTTGAAAACCAAGGTTCTGGCACTATTTAGAGCACGAAATACATGTTAGCTATAGGGAAGAAACTCAGAATATGAAACTGCTTCACAATGGAAAACCCGCTTCGAACGAAATCCCACGTTTCTCAAAACGCGTGTATAAAACACAATGCGCTGAAATGCAGCTTATTGAGTATTCCGCACAAAGTAATGATCTAGCTGCTCCTTTGAATTGCAGACATCTTCTCGTTCAACGAGAACATCAGAGCCAACGCAGTTTTCAGCTTCCTTTGAAAACCAAGGTTCTGGCACGATTTACAAAAGAAGTACATGTTAGCTATAGGGAGGAAAAACACAATGCGCTGAAATGCAGCTTATTGAGTATTCCTCACAAAGTAACGATCTAGCTGCTCCTTTGAAATGCAGACAACTCCAGGATCAGGGAGAACATCAGAGCCAATGCAGTTTTCAGCTACCTTCGAAAACCAAGGTTCTGGCACCATTTACAACACGAAGTACATGTTAGCTATAGGGAAGAAACTCAGAATGTGAAACTGTTTCACAATGGAAACCCCAATTCAAACGAAAGCCCTCATTTCTCACACAGCATCTGTAAAACACAATGCGCTGAAATGCAGCTTATTGAGTATTCCGCACAAAGTAATGATCTAGCTGCTCCTTTGAAATGCATTCCATTCCACGTTCAGTGAGAACATCAGAGCCAATGCAGTTTTCAGCTAGCTTTGAAAACAAAGGTTCTGGCACCATTTACAACACGAAATACATGTTAGCTATAGGGAAGAAAAACACAATGGGCTGAAATGCAGCTTATTGAGTATTCCGCACAAAGTAATGATCTAGCTGCTCCTTTGAAATGCATTCCATTCCACGTTCAGTGAGAACATCAGAGCCAATGCAGTTTTCAGCTAGCTTTGAAAACAAAGGTTCTGGCACCATTTACAACACGAAATACATGTTAGCTATAGGGAAGAAAAACACAATGGGCTGAAATGCAGCTTATTGAGTATTCCGCACAAAGTAATGATCTAGCTGCTCCTTTGAAATGCAGACAACTCCACGTTCAGGGAGAACATCAGCGCCAATGCAGTTTTCAGCTAGCTTTGAAAACCAAGGTTCTAGCACCATTTACAACACTAAGTACATATTAGTAATAGGGAAGAAACTCAGAATGTGAAACTGCTTCACAATGGAAAACCCGCTTCGAACGAAATCTCATTTCTCACACAGCGTCTGTAAAACACAATGCGCTGAAATACAGCTTATTGAGTATTCCACACAAAGTAATGATCTAACTGCTCCTTTAAAATGCAGACAACTCCACGTTCAGCGAGAACATCAGCGCCAATGCAGTTTTCAGCTACCTTTGAAAACCAAGGTTCTGGCACCATTTACAACACTAAGTACATATTAGCTATAGGGAAGAAACTCAGATTGTGAAACTGCTTCACAATTGAAAACCCGCTTCGAACGAAATCCCACATATCTTACACAGCGTCTATAAAACACAATGCGCTGAAATGCAGCTTATTGAGTATTCCACACAAAGTAATGATCTAGCTGTTCCTTTGAATTGAGATAACTCCACATTCAACGAGAACATCAGCGCCAATGCAGTTTTCCGCTACCTTTGAAAACCAAGGTTCTGGCACCATTTACAACACGAAGTATATGTTAGCTATAGGGAAGAAAAACACAATGCGCTGACATGCAGCTTATTGAGTATTATGCACAAAGTAATGATCTAGCTGTTCCTTTGAATTGCAGACAACTCCACATTCAACGAGAACATATGCACCAATGCAGTTTTCAGCTAGCTTTGAAAACCAAGGTTCTGGCACAATTTACAGCACTAACCACATGTTAGGTATAGGGAAGAAAAACACAATGCGCTGAAATGCAGCTTATTGAGTATTCCACACAAAGTAATGATCTAGCTGCTCCTTTGAATTGCAGACAACTCCACGTTCAGGGAGAACATCAGCGCCAATTTTGGTTTTCAGCTACCTTTGAAAACCAAGGTTCTGGCACCATTTACAACACTAAGTACATATTAGCTATAGGGAAGAAACTCAGAATGTGAAACTGCATCACAATGGAAAACCCGCTTCGAACGAAATCCCACGTTTCTCAAATCGCGTCTATAAAACACAATGCGCTGAAATGCAGCTTCTTGAGTATTCCGCACAAAGTAATCATCTAGCTGCTCCTTTGAATTGCAGACAACTTCTCGTTCATCGAGAACATCAGTGCCAATGCAGTTTTCAGCTACCTTTGAAAACCAAGGTTCGACACCATTTACAACACTAAGTACATATTAGCTATATGGAAGAAAAACACAATGCGCTGAAAAGCAGCTTATTGAGTATTCCGCACAAAGTAATGATCTAGCTGCACCTTTGAAATGCACACAACTCCACGTTCAAAGAGAACATCAGCGCCAACGCAGTTTTCAGCTAGCTTTGAAAACCATGGTTGTGGCACATCTACAACACTAAGTACATATTAGCTATAGGGAAGAAAAACACAATGCGCTGAAATGCAGCTTACTGAGTATTCCACACAAAGTAATGATCTAGCTGCTCCTGTGAAATGCAGACAACTCCACATTCAACGAAAACATCTGCACCAATGCAGTTTTCAGCTACCTTTGAAAACCAAGGTTCTGGCACCATTTACAGCACTGAGTACATGTTAGGTATAGGGAAGAAAAACACAATGCACTGAAATGCAGCTTATTGAGTATTCCACACAAAGTAATGATCTAGCTGCTCCTGTGAAATGCAGACAACTCCACGTTCAGGGAGAACATCAGCGCCAATGTAGTTTTCAGCTAGCTTTGAAAACCAAGGTTCTAGCACCATTTACAACACTAAGTACATATTAGCAATAGGGAAGAAACTCAGAATGTGAAACTGAATCACAATAGAAATCCCACTTCGAACGAAATCCCACGTTTCTCAAATCGCCTCTATAAAACACAATGCGCTGAAATGCAGCTTATGGAGTATTGCGCACAAAGTAATGATCTAGCTGCTCCTTTGAAATACATTCCATTCCACGTTCAGTTAGAACATCAGAGCCAACGCAGTTTTCAGCTACCTTTGAAAACCAAGGTTCTGGCACCATTTACAACACGAAGTATATGTTAGCTATAGGGAAGAAAAACACAATGCGCTGAAATACAGCTTATTGAGTATTCCACACAAAGTAATGATCTAGCTGCTCCTGTGAAATACAGACAACTCCACGTTCAGGGAGAACATCAGCGCCAATCCAGTTTTCAGCTAGCTTTGAAAACCAAGGTTCTGGCACTATTTAGAGCACGAAATACATGTTAGCTATAGGGAAGAAACTCAGAATATGAAACTGCTTCACAATGGAAAACCCGCTTCGAACGAAATCCCACGTTTCTCAAAACGCGTGTATAAAACACAATGGGCTGAAATGCAGCTTATTGAGTATTCCGCACAAAGTAATGATCTAGCTGCTCCTTTGAATTGCAGACATCTTCTCGTTCAACGAGAACATCAGAGCCAACGCAGTTTTCAGCTACCTTTGAAAACCAAGGTTCTGGCACGATTTACAAAAGAAGTACATGTTAGCTATAGGGAGGAAAAACACAATGCGCTGAAATGCAGCTTATTGAGTATTCCTCACAAAGTAACGATCTATCTGCTCCTTTGAAATGCAGACAACTCCAGGATCAGGGAGAACATCAGAGCCAATGCAGTTTTCAGCTACCTTCGAAAACCAAGGTTCTGGCACCATTTACAACACGAAGTACATGTTAGCTATAGGGAAGAAACTCAGAATGTGAAACTGTTTCACAATGGAAACCCCAATTCAAACGAAAGCCCTCATTTCTCACACAGCATCTGTAAAACACAATGCGCTGAAATGCAGCTTATTGAGTATTCCGCACAAAGTAATGATCTAGCTGCTCCTTTGAAATGCATTCCATTCCACGTTCAGTGAGAACATCAGAGCCAATGCAGTTTTCAGCTAGCTTTGAAAACAAAGGTTCTGGCACCATTTACAACACGAAATACATGTTAGCTATAGGGAAGAAAAACACAATGGGCTGAAATGCAGCTTATTGAGTATTCCGCACAAAGTAATGATCTAGCTGCTCCTTTGAAATGCAGACAACTCCACGTTCAGGGAGAACATCAGCGCCAATGCAGTTTTCAGCTAGCTTTGAAAACCAAGGTTCTAGCACCATTTACAACACTAAGTACATATTAGCAATAGGGAAGAAACTCAGAATGTGAAACTGCTTCACAATGGAAAACCCGCTTCGAACGAAATCTCATTTCTCTCACAGCGTCTGTAAAACACAATGCGCTGAAATACAGCTTATTGAGTATTCCACACAAAGTAATGATCTAACTGCTCCTTTAAAATGCAGACAACTCCACGTTCAGCGAGAACATCAGCGCCAATGCAGTTTTCAGCTACCTTTGAAAACCAAGGTTCTGGCACCATTTACAACACTAAGTACATATTAGCTAT
The DNA here is from genome assembly GCF_017591425.1 of Ochotona curzoniae. NCBI lineage: Eukaryota > Metazoa > Chordata > Mammalia > Lagomorpha > Ochotonidae > Ochotona > Ochotona curzoniae. Next base: position 10,495 of record NW_024465409.1, read on the forward strand.
AGGGAAGAAACTCAGATTGTGAAACTGCTTCACAATTGAAAACCCGCTTCGAACGAAATCCCACATATCTTACACAGCGTCTATAAAACACAATGCGCTGAAATGCAGCTTATTGAGTATTCCACACAAAGTAATGATCTAGCTGTTCCTTTGAATTGAGATAACTCCACATTCAACGAGAACATCAGCGCCAATGCAGTTTTCCGCTACCTTTGAAAACCAAGGTTCTGGCACCATTTACAACACGAAGTATATGTTAGCTATAGGGAAGAAAAACACAATGCGCTGACATGCAGCTTATTGAGTATTATGCACAAAGTAATGATCTAGCTGTTCCTTTGAATTGCAGACAACTCCACATTCAACGAGAACATATGCACCAATGCAGTTTTCAGCTAGCTTTGAAAACCAAGGTTCTGGCACAATTTACAGCACTAACCACATGTTAGGTATAGGGAAGAAAAACACAATGCGCTGAAATGCAGCTTATTGAGTATTCCACACAAAGTAATGATCTAGCTGCTCCTTTGAATTGCAGACAACTCCACGTTCAGGGAGAACATCAGCGCCAATTTTGGTTTTCAGCTACCTTTGAAAACCAAGGTTCTGGCACCATTTACAACACTAAGTACATATTAGCTATAGGGAAGAAACTCAGAATGTGAAACTGCATCACAATGGAAAACCCGCTTCGAACGAAATCCCACGTTTCTCAAATCGCGTCTATAAAACACAATGCGCTGAAATGCAGCTTCTTGAGTATTCCGCACAAAGTAATCATCTAGCTGCTCCTTTGAATTGCAGACAACTTCTCCTTCATCGAGAACATCAGTGCCAATGCAGTTTTCAGCTACCTTTGAAAACCAAGGTTCGACACCATTTACAACACTAAGTACATATTAGCTATATGGAAGAAAAACACAATGCGCTGAAAAGCAGCTTATTGAGTATTCCGCACAAAGTAATGATCTAGCTGCACCTTTGAAATGCACACAACTCCACGTTCAAAGAGAACATCAGCGCCAACGCAGTTTTCAGCTAGCTTTGAAAACCATGGTTGTGGCACATCTACAACACTAAGTACATATTAGCTATAGGGAAGAAAAACACAATGCGCTGAAATGCAGCTTACTGAGTATTCCACACAAAGTAATGATCTAGCTGCTCCTGTGAAATGCAGACAACTCCACATTCAACGAAAACATCTGCACCAATGCAGTTTTCAGCTACCTTTGAAAACCAAGGTTCTGGCACCATTTACAGCACTGAGTACATGTTAGGTATAGGGAAGAAAAACACAATGCACTGAAATGCAGCTTATTGAGTATTCCACACAAAGTAATGATCTAGCTGCTCCTGTGAAATGCAGACAACTCCACGTTCAGGGAGAACATCAGCGCCAATGCAGTTTTCAGCTAGCTTTGAAAACCAAGGTTCTAGCACCATTTACAACACTAAGTACATATTAGCAATAGGGAAGAAACTCAGAATGTGAAACTGAATCACAATAGAAATCCCACTTCGAACGAAATCCCACGTTTCTCAAATCGCCTCTATAAAACACAATGCGCTGAAATGCAGCTTATGGAGTATTGCGCACAAAGTAATGATCTAGCTGCTCCTTTGAAATACATTCCATTCCACGTTCAGTTAGAACATCAGAGCCAACGCAGTTTTCAGCTACCTTTGAAAACCAAGGTTCTGGCACCATTTACAACACGAAGTATATGTTAGCTATAGGGAAGAAAAACACAATGCGCTGAAATACAGCTTATTGAGTATTCCACACAAAGTAATGATCTAGCTGCTCCTGTGAAATACAGACAACTCCACGTTCAGGGAGAACATCAGCGCCAATCCAGTTTTCAGCTAGCTTTGAAAACCAAGGTTCTGGCACTATTTAGAGCACGAAATACATGTTAGCTATAGGGAAGAAACTCAGAATATGAAACTGCTTCACAATGGAAAACCCGCTTCGAACGAAATCCCACGTTTCTCAAAACGCGTGTATAAAACACAATGCGCTGAAATGCAGCTTATTGAGTATTCCGCACAAAGTAATGATCTAGCTGCTCCTTTGAATTGCAGACATCTTCTCGTTCAACGAAAACATCAGAGCCAACGCAGTTTTCAGCTACCTTTGAAAACCAAGGTTCTGGCACGATTTACAAAAGAAGTACATGTTAGCTATAGGGAGGAAAAACACAATGCGCTGAAATGCAGCTTATTGAGTATTCCTCACAAAGTAACGATCTAGCTGCTCCTTTGAAATGCAGACAACTCCAGGATCAGGGAGAACATCAGAGCCAATGCAGTTTTCAGCTACCTTCGAAAACCAAGGTTCTGGCACCATTTACAACACGAAGTACATGTTAGCTATAGGGAAGAAACTCAGAATGTGAAACTGTTTCACAATGGAAACCCCAATTCAAACGAAAGCCCTCATTTCTCACACAGCATCTGTAAAACACAATGCGCTGAAATGCAGCTTATTGAGTATTCCGCACAAAGTAATGATCTAGCTGCTCCTTTGAAATGCATTCCATTCCACGTTCAGTGAGAACATCAGAGCCAATGCAGTTTTCAGCTAGCTTTGAAAACAAAGGTTCTGGCACCATTTACAACACGAAATACATGTTAGCTATAGGGAAGAAAAACACAATGGGCTGAAATGCAGCTTATTGAGTATTCCGCACAAAGTAATGATCTAGCTGCTCCTTTGAAATGCAGACAACTCCACGTTCAGGGAGAACATCAGCGCCAATGCAGTTTTCAGCTAGCTTTGAAAACCAAGGTTCTAGCACCATTTACAACACTAAGTACATATTAGCAATAGGGAAGAAACTCAGAATGTGAAACTGCTTCACAATGGAAAACCCGCTTCGAACGAAATCTCATTTCTCTCACAGCGTCTGTAAAACACAATGCGCTGAAATACAGCTTATTGAGTATTCCACACAAAGTAATGATCTAACTGCTCCTTTAAAATGCAGACAACTCCACGTTCAGCGAGAACATCAGCGCCAATGCAGTTTTCAGCTACCTTTGAAAACCAAGGTTCTGGCACCTTTTAAAACACTAAGTACATATTAGCTATAGGGAAGAAACTCAGATTGTGAAACTGCTTCACAATTGAAAACCCGCTTCGAACGAAATCCCACATATCTTACACAGCGTCTATAAAACACAATGCGCTGAAATGCAGCTTATTGAGTATTCCACACAAAGTAATGATCTAGCTGTTCCTTTGAATTGAGATAACTCCACATTCAACGAGAACATCAGCGCCAATGCAGTTTTCCGCTACCTTTGAAAACCAAGGTTCTGGCACCATTTACAACACGAAGTATATGTTAGCTATAGGGAAGAAAAACACAATGCGCTGACATGCAGCTTATTGAGTATTATGCACAAAGTAATGATCTAGCTGTTCCTTTGAATTGCAGACAACTCCACATTCAACGAGAACATATGCACCAATGCAGTTTTCAGCTAGCTTTGAAAACCAAGGTTCTGGCACAATTTACAGCACTAACCACATGTTAGGTATAGGGAAGAAAAACACAATGCGCTGAAATGCAGCTTATTGAGTATTCCACACAAAGTAATGATCTAGCTGCTCCTTTGAATTGCAGACAACTCCACGTTCAGGGAGAACATCAGCGCCAATTTTGGTTTTCAGCTACCTTTGAAAACCAAGGTTCTGGCACCATTTACAACACTAAGTACATATTAGCTATAGGGAAGAAACTCAGAATGTGAAACTGCATCACAATGGAAAACCCGCTTCGAACGAAATCCCACGTTTCTCAAATCGCGTCTATAAAACACAATGCGCTGAAATGCAGCTTCTTGAGTATTCCGCACAAAGTAATCATCTAGCTGCTCCTTTGAATTGCAGACAACTTCTCGTTCATCGAGAACATCAGTGCCAATGCAGTTTTCAGCTACCTTTGAAAACCAAGGTTCGACACCATTTACAACACTAAGTACATATTAGCTATATGGAAGAAAAACACAATGCGCTGAAAAGCAGCTTATTGAGTATTCCGCACAAAGTAATGATCTAGCTGCACCTTTGAAATGCACACAACTCCACGTTCAAAGAGAACATCAGCGCCAACGCAGTTTTCAGCTAGCTTTGAAAACCATGGTTGTGGCATATCTACAACACTAAGTACATATTAGCTATAGGGAAGAAAAACACAATGCGCTGAAATGCAGCTTACTGAGTATTCCACACTAAGTAATGATCTAGCTGCTCCTGTGAAATGCAGACAACTCCACATTCAACGAAAACATCTGCACCAATGCAGTTTTCAGCTACCTTTGAAAACCAAGGTTCTGGCACCATTTACAGCACTGAGTACATGTTAGGTATAGGGAAGAAAAACACAATGCACTGAAATGCAGCTTATTGAGTATTCCACACAAAGTAATGATCTAGCTGCTCCTGTGAAATGCAGACAACTCCACGTTCAGGGAGAACATCAGCGCCAATGCAGTTTTCAGCTAGCTTTGAAAACCAAGGTTCTAGCACCATTTACAACACTAAGTACATATTAGCAATAGGGAAGAAACTCAGAATCTGAAACTGAATCACAATAGAAATCCCACTTCGAACGAAATCCCACGTTTCTCAAATCGCCTCTATAAAACACAATGCGCTGAAATGCAGCTTATGGAGTATTGCGCACAAAGTAATGATCTAGCTGCTCCTTTGAAATACATTTCATTCCACGTTCAGTTAGAACATCAGAGCCAACGCAGTTTTCAGCTACCTTTGAAAACCAAGGTTCTGGCACCATTTACAACACGAAGTATATGTTAGCTATAGGGAAGAAAAACACAATGCGCTGAAATACAGCTTATTGAGTATTCCACACAAAGTAATGATCTAGCTGCTCCTGTGAAATACAGACAACTCCACGTTCAGGGAGAACATCAGCGCCAATCCAGTTTTCAGCTAGCTTTGAAAACCAAGGTTCTGGCACTATTTAGAGCACGAAATACATGTTAGCTATAGGGAAGAAACTCAGAATATGAAACTGCTTCACAATGGAAAACCCGCTTCGAACGAAATCCCACGTTTCTCAAAACGCGTGTATAAAACACAATGCGCTGAAATGCAGCTTATTGAGTATTCCGCACAAAGTAATGATCTAGCTGCTCCTTTGAATTGCAGACATCTTCTCGTTCAACGAGAACATCAGAGCCAACGCAGTTTTCAGCTACCTTTGAAAACCAAGGTTCTGGCACGATTTACAAAAGAAGTACATGTTAGCTATAGGGAGGAAAAACACAATGCGCTGAAATGCAGCTTATTGAGTATTCCTCACAAAGTAACGATCTAGCTGCTCCTTTGAAATGCAGACAACTCCAGGATCAGGGAGAACATCAGAGCCAATGCAGTTTTCAGCTACCTTCGAAAACCAAGGTTCTGGCACCATTTACAACACGAAGTACATGTTAGCTATAGGGAAGAAACTCAGAATGTGAAACTGTTTCACAATGGAAACCCCAATTCAAACGAAAGCCCTCATTTCTCACACAGCATCTGTAAAACACAATGCGCTGAAATGCAGCTTATTGAGTATTCCGCACAAAGTAATGATCTAGCTGCTCCTTTGAAATGCATTCCATTCCACGTTCAGTGAGAACATCAGAGCCAATGCAGTTTTCAGCTAGCTTTGAAAACCAAGGTTCTGGCACCATTTACAACACGAAATACATGTTAGCTATAGGGAAGAAAAACACAATGGGCTGAAATGCAGCTTATTGAGTATTCCGCACAAAGTAATGATCTAGCTGCTCCTTTGAAATGCAGACAACTCCACGTTCAGGGAGAACATCAGCGCCAATGCAGTTTTCAGCTAGCTTTGAAAACCAAGGTTCTAGCACCATTTACAACACTAAGTACATATTAGCAATAGGGAAGAAACTCAGAATGTGAAACTGCTTCACAATGGAAAACCCGCTTCGAACGAAATCTCATTTCTCACACAGCGTCTGTAAAACACAATGCGCTGAAATACAGCTTATTGAGTATTCCACACAAAGTAATGATCTAACTGCTCCTTTAAAATGCAGACAACTCCACGTTCAGCGAGAACATCAGCGCCAATGCAGTTTTCAGCTACCTTTGAAAACCAAGGTTCTGGCACCATTTACAACACTAAGTACATATTAGCTATAGGGAAGAAACTCAGATTGTGAAACTGCTTCACAATTGAAAACCCGCTTCGAACGAAATCCCACATATCTTACACAGCGTCTATAAAACACAATGCGCTGAAATGCAGCTTATTGAGTATTCCACACAAAGTAATGATCTAGCTGTTCCTTTGAATTGAGATAACTCCACATTCAACGAGAACATCAGCGCCAATGCAGTTTTCCGCTACCTTTGAAAACCAAGGTTCTGGCACCATTTACAACACGAAGTATATGTTAGCTATAGGGAAGAAAAACACAATGCGCTGACATGCAGCTTATTGAGTATTATGCACAAAGTAATGATCTAGCTGTTCCTTTGAATTGCAGACAACTCCACATTCAACGAGAACATATGCACCAATGCAGTTTTCAGCTAGCTTTGAAAACCAAGGTTCTGGCACAATTTACAGCACTAACCACATGTTAGGTATAGGGAAGAAAAACACAATGCGCTGAAATGCAGCTTATTGAGTATTCCACACAAAGTAATGATCTAGCTGCTCCTTTGAATTGCAGACAACTCCACGTTCAGGGAGAACATCAGCGCCAATTTTGGTTTTCAGCTACCTTTGAAAACCAAGGTTCTGGCACCATTTACAACACTAAGTACATATTAGCTATAGGGAAGAAACTCAGAATGTGAAACTGCATCACAATGGAAAACCCGCTTCGAACGAAATCCCACGTTTCTCAAATCGCGTCTATAAAACACAATGCGCTGAAATGCAGCTTCTTGAGTATTCCGCACAAAGTAATCATCTAGCTGCTCCTTTGAATTGCAGACAACTTCTCGTTCATCGAGAACATCAGTGCCAATGCAGTTTTCAGCTACCTTTGAAAACCAAGGTTCGACACCATTTACAACACTAAGTACATATTAGCTATATGGAAGAAAAACACAATGCGCTGAAAAGCAGCTTATTGAGTATTCCGCACAAAGTAATGATCTAGCTGCACCTTTGAAATGCACACAACTCCACGTTCAAAGAGAACATCAGCGCCAACGCAGTTTTCAGCTAGCTTTGAAAACCATGGTTGTGGCACATCTACAACACTAAGTACATATTAGCTATAGGGAAGAAAAACACAATGCGCTGAAATGCAGCTTACTGAGTATTCCACACTAAGTAATGATCTAGCTGCTCCTGTGAAATGCAGACAACTCCACATTCAACGAAAACATCTGCACCAATGCAGTTTTCAGCTACCTTTGAAAACCAAGGTTCTGGCACCATTTACAGCACTGAGTACATGTTAGGTATAGGGAAGAAAAACACAATGCACTGAAATGCAGCTTATTGAGTATTCCACACAAAGTAATGATCTAGCTGCTCCTGTGAAATGCAGACAACTCCACGTTCAGGGAGAACATCAGCGCCAATGCAGTTTTCAGCTAGCTTTGAAAACCAAGGTTCTAGCACCATTTACAACACTAAGTACATATTAGCAATAGGGAAGAAACTCAGAATGTGAAACTGAATCACAATAGAAATCCCACTTCGAACGAAATCCCACGTTTCTCAAATCGCCTCTATAAAACACAATGCGCTGAAATGCAGCTTATGGAGTATTGCGCACAAAGTAATGATCTAGCTGCTCCTTTGAAATACATTCCATTCCACGTTCAGTTAGAACATCAGAGCCAACGCAGTTTTCAGCTACCTTTGAAAACCAAGGTTCTGGCACCATTTACAACACGAAGTATATGTTAGCTATAGGGAAGAAAAACACAATGCGCTGAAATACAGCTTATTGAGTATTCCACACAAAGTAATGATCTAGCTGCTCCTGTGAAATACAGACAACTCCACGTTCAGGGAGAACATCAGCGCCAATCCAGTTTTCAGCTAGCTTTGAAAACCAAGGTTCTGGCACTATTTAGAGCACGAAATACATGTTAGCTATAGGGAAGAAACTCAGAATATGAAACTGCTTCACAATGGAAAACCCGCTTCGAACGAAATCCCACGTTTCTCAAAACGCGTGTATAAAACACAATGCGCTGAAATGCAGCTTATTGAGTATTCCGCACAAAGTAATGATCTAGCTGCTCCTTTGAATTGCAGACATCTTCTCGTTCATCGAGAACATCAGCGCCAACGCAGTTTTCAGCTACCTTTGAAATCCAAGGTTCTGGCACGATTTACAAAAGAAGTACATGTTAGCTATAGGGAGGAAAAACACAATGCGCTGAAATGCAGCTTATTGAGTATTCCTCACAAAGTAACGATCTAGCTGCTCCTTTGAAATGCAGACAACTCTAGGATCAGGGCGAACATCAGAGCCAATGCAGTTTTCAGCTACCTTTGAAAACCAAGGTTCTGACACCATTTACAACACGAAATACATGTTAGCTATAGGGAAGAAACTCAGAATGTGAAACTGTTTCACAATGGAAACCCCAATTCAAACGAAAGCCCTCATTTCTCACACAGCATCTGTAAAACACAATGCGCTGAAATGCAGCTTATTGAGTATTCCGCACAAAGTAATGATCTAGCTGCTCCTTTGAAATGCATTCCATTCCACGTTCAGTGAGAACATCAGAGCCAATGCAGTTTTCAGCTAGCTTTGAAAACCAAGGTTCTGGCACCATTTACAACACGAATACATGTTAGCTATAGGGAAGAAAAACACAATGGGCTGAAATGCAGCTTATTGAGTATTCCGCACAAAGTAATGATCTAGCTGCTCCTTTGAAATGCAGACAACTCCACGTTCAGGGAGAACATCAGCGCCAATGCAGTTTTCAGCTAGCTTTGAAAACCAAGGTTCTAGCACCATTTACAACACTAAGTACATATTAGCAATAGGGAAGAAACTCAGAATGTGAAACTGCTTCACAATGGAAAACCCGCTTCGAACGAAATCTCATTTCTCACACAGCGTCTGTAAAACACAATGCGCTGAAATACAGCTTATTGAGTATTCCACACAAAGTAATGATCTAACTGCTCCTTTAAAATGCAGACAACTCCACGTTCAGCGAGAACATCAGCGCCAATGCAGTTTTCAGCTACCTTTGAAAACCAAGGTTCTGGCACCATTTACAACACTAAGTACATATTAGCTATAGGGAAGAAACTCAGATTGTGAAACTGCTTCACAATTGAAAACCCGCTTCGAACGAAATCCCACATATCTTACACAGCGTCTATAAAACACAATGCGCTGAAATGCAGCTTATTGAGTATTCCACACAAAGTAATGATCTAGCTGTTCCTTTGAATTGAGATAACTCCACATTCAACGAGAACATCAGCGCCAATGCAGTTTTCCGCTACCTTTGAAAACCAAGGTTCTGGCACCATTTACAACACGAAGTATATGTTAGCTATAGGAAGAAAAACACAATGCGCTGACATGCAGCTTATTGAGTATTATGCACAAAGTAATGATCTAGCTGTTCCTTTGAATTGCAGACAACTCCACATTCAACGAGAACATATGCACCAATGCAGTTTTCAGCTAGCTTTGAAAACCAAGGTTCTGGCACAATTTACAGCACTAACCACATGTTAGTATAGGGAAGAAAAACACAATGCGCTGAAATGCAGCTTATTGAGTATTCCACACAAAGTAATGATCTAGCTGCTCCTTTGAATTGCAGACAACTCCACGTTCAGGGAGAACATCAGCGCCAATTTTGGTTTTCAGCTACCTTTGAAAACCAAGGTTCTGGCACCATTTACAACACTAAGTACATATTAGCTATAGGGAAGAAACTCAGAATGTGAAACTGCATCACAATGGAAAACCCGCTTCGAACGAAATCCCACGTTTCTCAAATCGCGTCTATAAAACACAATGCGCTGAAATGCAGCTTCTTGAGTATTCCGCACAAAGTAATCATCTAGCTGCTCCTTTGAATTGCAGACAACTTCTCGTTCATCGAGAACATCAGTGCCAATGCAGTTTCAGCTACCTTTGAAAACCAAGGTTCGACACCATTACAACACAAGTACATATTAGCTATAGGAAGAAAACACAATGCGCTGAAAAGCAGCTTATTGAGTATTCCCACAAAGTAATGATCTAGCTGCACCTTTGAAATGCACACAACTCCACGTTCAAAGAGAACATCAGCGCCAACGCAGTTTTCAGCTACTTTGAAAACCAGGTTTGGCACATTACAAAAAGTACATGTTAGCTATAGGGAGGAAAAACACAATGCGCTGAAGTGCAGCTTATTGAGTATTCCGCACAAAGTAATGATCTAGCTGCTCCTTTGAAATGCAGACAACTCCAGGATCAGGGAGAACATCAGAGCCAATGCAGTTTTCAGCTACCTTGAAAACCAAGGTTCTGGCACCATTTACAACACGAAGTACATGTTAGCTATAGGGAAGAAACTCAGAATGTGAAACTGTTTCACAATGGAAACCCCAATTCAAACGAAAGCCCTCATTTCTCACACAGCATCTGTAAAACACAATGCGCTGAAATGCAGCTTATTGAGTATTCCGCACAAAGTAATGATCTAGCTGCTCCTTTGAAATGCATTCCATTCCACGTTCAGTGAGAACATCAGAGCCAATGCAGTTTTCAGCTAGCTTTGAAAACAAAGGTTCTAGCACCATTTACAACACTAAGTACATATTAGCAATAGGGAAGAAACTCAGAATGTGAAACTGCTTCACAATGGAAAACCCGCTTCGAACGAAATCTCATTTCTCCCACAGCGTCTGTAAAACACAATGCGCTGAAATACAGCTTATTGAGTATTCCACACAAAGTAATGATCTAACTGCTCCTTTAAAATGCAGACAACTCCACGTTCAGCGAGAACATCAGCGCCAATGCAGTTTTCAGCTACCTTTGAAAACCAAGGTTCTGGCACCATTTACAACACTAAGTACATATTAGCTATAGGGAAGAAACTCAGATTGTGAAACTGCTTCACAATTGAAAACCCGCTTCGAACGAAATCCCACATATCTTACACAGCGTCTATAAAACACAATGCGCTGAAATGCAGCTTATTGAGTATTCCACACAAAGTAATGATCTAGCTGTTCCTTTGAATTGAGATAACTCCACATTCAACGAGAACATCAGCGCCAATGCAGTTTTCCGCTACCTTTGAAAACCAAGGTTCTGGCACCATTTACAACACGAAGTATATGTTAGCTATAGGGAAGAAAAACACAATGCGCTGACATGCAGCTTATTGAGTATTATGCACAAAGTAATGATCTAGCTGTTCCTTTGAATTGCAGACAACTCCACATTCAACGAGAACATATGCACCAATGCAGTTTTCAGCTAGCTTTGAAAACCAAGGTTCTGGCACAATTTACAGCACTAACCACATGTTAGGTATAGGGAAGAAAAACACAATGCAGTGAAATGCAGCTTATTGAGTATTCCACACAAAGTAATGATCTAGCTGCTCCTTTGAATTGCAGACAACTCCACGTTCAGGGAGAACATCAGCGCCAATTTTGGTTTTCAGCTACCTTTGAAAACCAAGGTTCTAGCACCATTCACAACACTAAGTACATATTAGCTATAGGGAAGAAACTCAGAATGTGAAACTGCATCACAATGGAAAACCCGCTTCGAACGAAATCCCACGTTTCTCAAATCGCGTCTATAAAACACAATGCGCTGAAATGCAGCTTCTTGAGTATTCCGCACAAAGTAATCATCTAGCTGCTCCTTTGAATTGCAGACAACTTCTCGTTCATCGAGAACATCAGTGCCAATGCAGTTTTCAGCTACCTTTGAAAACCAAGGTTCGACACCATTTACAACACTAAGTACATATTAGCTATATGGAAGAAAAACACAATGCGCTGAAAAGCAGCTTATTGAGTATTCCGCACAAAGTAATGATCTAGCTGCACCTTTGAAATGCACACAACTCCACGTTCATCGAGAACATCAGCGCCAACGCAGTTTTCAGCTAGCTTTGAAAACCATGGTTGTGGCACATCTACAACACTAAGTACATATTAGCTATAGGGAAGAAAAACACAATGCGCTGAAATGCAGCTTACTGAGTATTCCACACAAAGTAATGATCTAGCTGCTCCTGTGAAATGCAGACAACTCCACATTCAACGAAAACATCTGCACCAATGCAGTTTTCAGCTACCTTTGAAAACCAAGGTTCTGGCACCATTTACAGCACTGAGTACATGTTAGGTATAGGGAAGAAAAACACAATGCGCTGAAATGCAGCTTATTGAGTATTCCACACAAAGTAATGATCTAGCTGCTCCTGAAATGCAGACAACTCCACGTTCAGGGAGAACATCAGCGCCAATGCAGTTTTCAGCTAGCTTTGAAAACCAAGGTTCTAGCACCATTTACAACACTAAGTACATATTAGCAATAGGGAAGAAACTCAGAATGTGAAACTGAATCACAATAGAAATCCCACTTCGAACGAAATCCCACGTTTCTCAAATCGCCTCTATAAAACACAATGCGCTGAAATGCAGCTTATGGAGTATTGCGCACAAAGTAATGATCTAGCTGCTCCTTTGAAATACATTCCATTCCACGTTCAGTTAGAACATCAGAGCCAACGCAGTTTTCAGCTACCTTTGAAAACCAAGGTTCTGGCACCATTTACAACACGAAGTATATGTTAGCTATAGGGAAGAAAAACACAATGCGCTGAAATACAGCTTATTGAATATTCCACACAAAGTAATGATCTAGCTGCTCCTGTGAAATACAGACAACTCCACGTTCAGGGAGAACATCAGCGCCAATCCAGTTTTCAGCTAGCTTTGAAAACCAAGGTTCTGGCACTATTTAGAGCACGAAATACATGTTAGCTATAGGGAAGAAACTCAGAATATGAAACTGCTTCACAATGGAAAACCCGCTTCGAACGAAATCCCACGTTTCTCAAAACGCGTGTATAAAACACAATGCGCTGAAATGCAGCTTATTGAGTATTCCGCACAAAGTAATGATCTAGCTGCTCCTTTGAATTGCAGACATCTTCTCGTTCAGAGAGAACATCAGCGCCAACGCAGTTTTCAGCTACCTTTGAAAACCAAGGTTCTGGCACGATTTACAAAAGAAGTACATGTTAGCTATAGGGAGGAAAAACACAATGCGCTGAAATGCAGCTTATTGAGTATTCCTCACAAAGTAACGATCTAGCTGCTCCTTTGAAATGCAGACAACTCCAGGATCAGGGAGAACATCAGAGCCAATGCAGTTTTCAGCTACCTTCGAAAACCAAGGTTCTGGCACCATTTACAACACGAAGTACATGTTAGCTATAGGGAAGAAACTCAGAATGTGAAACTGTTTCACAATGGAAACCCCAATTCAAACGAAAGCCCTCATTTCTCACACAGCATCTGTAAAACACAATGCGCTGAAATGCAGCTTATTGAGTATTCCGCACAAAGTAATGATCTAGCTGCTCCTTTGAAATGCATTCCATTCCACGTTCAGTGAGAACATCAGAGCCAATGCAGTTTTCAGCTAGCTTTGAAAACAAAGGTTCTGGCACCATTTACAATACGGAATACATGTTAGCTATAGGGAAGAAAAACACAATGGGCTGAAATGCAGCTTATTGAGTATTCCGCACAAAGTAATGATCTAGCTGCTCCTTTGAAATGCAGACAACTCCACGTTCAGGGAGAACATCAGCGCCAATGCAGTTTTCAGCTAGCTTTGAAAACCAAGGTTCTAGCACCATTTACAACACTAAGTACATATTAGCAATAGGGAAGAAACTCAGAATGTGAAACTGCTTCACAATGGAAAACCCGCTTCGAACGAAATCTCATTTCTCACACAGCGTCTGTAAAACACAATGCGCTGAAATACAGCTTATTGAGTATTCCACACAAAGTAATGATCTAACTGCTCCTTTAAAATGCAGACAACTCCACGTTCAGCGAGAACATCAGCGCCAATGCAGTTTTCAGCTACCTTTGAAAACCAAGGTTCTGGCACCATTTACAACACTAAGTACATATTAGCTATAGGGAAGAAACTCAGATTGTGAAACTGCTTCACAATTGAAAACCCGCTTCGAACGAAATCCCACATATCTTACACAGCGTCTATAAAACACAATGCGCTGAAATGCAGCTTATTGAGTATTCCACACAAAGTAATGATCTAGCTGCTCCTTTGAATTGCAGACAACTCCACGTTCAGGGAGAACATCAGCGCCAATTTTGGTTTTCAGCTACCTTTGAAAACCAAGGTTCTAGCACCATTTACAACACTAAGTACATATTAGCTATAGGGAAGAAACTCAGAATGTGAAACTGCATCACAATGGAAAACCCGCTTCGAACGAAATCCCACGTTTCTCAAATCGCGTCTATAAAACACAATGCGCTGAAATGCAGCTTCTTGAGTATTCCGCACAAAGTAATCATCTAGCTGCTCCTTTGAATTGCAGACAACTTCTCGTTCATCGGGAACATCAGTGCCAATGCAGTTTTCAGCTACCTTTGAAAACCAAGGTTCGACACCATTTACAACACTAAGTACATATTAGCTATAGGGAAGAAAAACACAATGCGCTGAAAAGCAGCTTATTGAGTATTCCACACAAAGTAATGATCTAGCTGCACCTTTGAAATGCACACAACTCCACGTTCAAAGAGAACATCAGCGCCAACGCAGTTTTCAGCTACCTTTGAAAACCAAGGTTCTGGCACGATTTACAAAAGAAGTACATGTTAGCTATAGGGAGGAAAAACACAATGCGCTGAAGGGCAGCTTATTGAGTATTCCTCACAAAGTAACGATCTAGCTGCTCCTTTGAAATGCAGACAACTCCAGGATCAGGGAGAACATCAGAGCCAATGCAGTTTTCAGCTACCTTCGAAAACCAAGGTTCTGGCACCATTTACAACACGAAGTACATGTTAGCTATAGGGAAGAAACTCAGAATGTGAAACTGTTTCACAATGGAAACCCCAATTCAAACGAAAGCCCTCATTTCTCACACAGCATCTGTAAAACACAATGCGCTGAAATGCAGCTTATTGAGTATTCCGCACAAAGTAATGATCTAGCTGCTCCTTTGAAATGCATTCCATTCCACGTTCAGTGAGAACATCAGAGCCAATGCAGTTTTCAGCTAGCTTTGAAAACAAGGTTCTAGCACCATTTACAACACTAAGTACATATTAGCAATAGGGAAGAAACTCAGAATGTGAAACTGCTTCACAATGGAAAACCCGCTTCGAACGAAATCTCATTTCTCCCACAGCGTCTGTAAAACACAATGCGCTGAAATACAGCTTATTGAGTATTCCACACAAAGTAATGATCTAACTGCTCCTTTAAAATGCAGACAACTCCACGTTCAGCGAGAACATCAGCGCCAATGCAGTTTTCAGCTACCTTTGAAAACCAAGGTTCTGGCACCATTTACAACACTAAGTACATATTAGCTATAGGGAAGAAACTCAGATTGTGAAACTGCTTCACAATTGAAAACCCGCTTCGAACGAAATCCCACATATCTTACACAGCGTCTATAAAACACAATGCGCTGAAATGCAGCTTATTGAGTATTCCACACAAAGTAATGATCTAGCTGTTCCTTTGAATTGAGATAACTCCACATTCAACGAGAACATCAGCGCCAATGCAGTTTTCCGCTACCTTTGAAAACCAAGGTTCTGGCACCATTTACAACACGAAGTATATGTTAGCTATAGGGAAGAAAAACACAATGCGCTGACATGCAGCTTATTGAGTATTATGCACAAAGTAATGATCTAGCTGTTCCTTTGAATTGCAGACAACTCCACATTCAACGAGAACATATGCACCAATGCAGTTTTCAGCTAGCTTTGAAAACCAAGGTTCTGGCACAATTTACAGCACTAACCACATGTTAGGTATAGGGAAGAAAAACACAATGCAGTGAAATGCAGCTTATTGAGTATTCCACACAAAGTAATGATCTAGCTGCTCCTTTGAATTGCAGACAACTCCACGTTCAGGGAGAACATCAGCGCCAATTTTGGTTTTCAGCTACCTTTGAAAACCAAGGTTCTAGCACCATTCACAACACTAAGTACATATTAGCTATAGGGAAGAAACTCAGAATGTGAAACTGCATCACAATGGAAAACCCGCTTCGAACGAAATCCCACGTTTCTCAAATCGCGTCTATAAAACACAATGCGCTGAAATGCAGCTTCTTGAGTATTCCGCACAAAGTAATCATCTAGCTGCTCCTTTGAATTGCAGACAACTTCTCGTTCATCGAGAACATCAGTGCCAATGCAGTTTTCAGCTACCTTTGAAAACCAAGGTTCGACACCATTTACAACACTAAGTACATATTAGCTATATGGAAGAAAAACACAATGCGCTGAAAAGCAGCTTATTGAGTATTCCGCACAAAGTAATGATCTAGCTGCACCTTTGAAATGCACACAACTCCACGTTCATCGAGAACATCAGCGCCAACGCAGTTTTCAGCTAGCTTTGAAAACCATGGTTGTGGCACATCTACAACACTAAGTACATATTAGCTATAGGGAAGAAAAACACAATGCGCTGAAATGCAGCTTACTGAGTATTCCACACAAAGTAATGATCTAGCTGCTCCTGTGAAATGCAGACAACTCCACATTCAACGAAAACATCTGCACCAATGCAGTTTTCAGCTACCTTTGAAAACCAAGGTTCTGGCACCATTTACAGCACTGAGTACATGTTAGGTATAGGGAAGAAAAACACAATGCGCTGAAATGCAGCTTATTGAGTATTCCACACAAAGTAATGATCTAGCTGCTCCTTTGAATTGCAGACAACTCCACGTTCAGGGAGAACATCAGCGCCAATGCAGTTTTCAGCTAGCTTTGAAAACCAAGGTTCTAGCACCATTTACAACACTAAGTACATATTAGCAATAGGGAAGAAACTCAGAATGTGAAACTGAATCACAATAGAAATCCCACTTCGAACGAAATCCCACGTTTCTCAAATCGCCTCTATAAAACACAATGCGCTGAAATGCAGCTTATGGAGTATTGCGCACAAAGTAATGATCTAGCTGCTCATTTGAAATACATTCCATTCCACGTTCAGTTAGAACATCAGAGCCAACGCAGTTTTCAGCTACCTTTGAAAACCAAGGTTCTGGCACCATTTACAACACGAAGTATATGTTAGCTATAGGGAAGAAAAACACAATGCGCTGAAATACAGCTTATTGAATATTCCACACAAAGTAATGATCTAGCTGCTCCTGTGAAATACAGACAACTCCACGTTCAGGGAGAACATCAGCGCCAATCCAGTTTTCAGCTAGCTTTGAAAACCAAGGTTCTGGCACTATTTAGAGCACGAAATACATGTTAGCTATAGGGAAGAAACTCAGAATATGAAACTGCTTCACAATGGAAAACCCGCTTCGAACGAAATCCCACGTTTCTCAAAACGCGTGTATAAAACACAATGCGCTGAAATGCAGCTTATTGAGTATTCCGCACAAAGTAATGATCTAGCTGCTCCTTTGAATTGCAGACATCTTCTCGTTCAGAGAGAACATCAGCGCCAACGCAGTTTTCAGCTACCTTTGAAAACCAAGGTTCTGGCACGATTTACAAAAGAAGTACATGTTAGCTATAGGGAGGAAAAACACAATGCGCTGAAATGCAGCTTATTGAGTATTCCTCACAAAGTAACGATCTAGCTGCTCCTTTGAAATGCAGACAACTCCAGGATCAGGGAGAACATCAGAGCCAATGCAGTTTTCAGCTACCTTCGAAAACCAAGGTTCTGGCACCATTTACAACACGAAGTACATGTTAGCTATAGGGAAGAAACTCAGAATGTGAAACTGTTTCACAATGGAAACCCCAATTCAAACGAAAGCCCTCATTTCTCACACAGCATCTGTAAAACACAATGCGCTGAAATGCAGCTTATTGAGTATTCCGCACAAAGTAATGATCTAGCTGCTCCTTTGAAATGCATTCCATTCCACGTTCAGTGAGAACATCAGAGCCAATGCAGTTTTCAGCTAGCTTTGAAAACAAAGGTTCTGGCACCATTTACAATACGGAATACATGTTAGCTATAGGGAAGAAAAACACAATGGGCTGAAATGCAGCTTATTGAGTATTCCGCACAAAGTAATGATCTAGCTGCTCCTTTGAAATGCAGACAACTCCACGTTCAGGGAGAACATCAGCGCCAATGCAGTTTTCAGCTAGCTTTGAAAACCAAGGTTCTAGCACCATTTACAACACTAAGTACATATTAGCAATAGGGAAGAAACTCAGAATGTGAAACTGCTTCACAATGGAAAACCCGCTTCGAACGAAATCTCATTTCTCACACAGCGTCTGTAAAACACAATGCGCTGAAATACAGCTTATTGAGTATTCCACACAAAGTAATGATCTAACTGCTCCTTTAAAATGCAGACAACTCCACGTTCAGCGAGAACATCAGCGCCAATGCAGTTTTCAGCTACCTTTGAAAACCAAGGTTCTGGCACCATTTACAACACTAAGTACATATTAGCTATAGGGAAGAAACTCAGATTGTGAAACTGCTTCACAATTGAAAACCCGCTTCGAACGAAATCCCACATATCTTACACAGCGTCTATAAAACACAATGCGCTGAAATGCAGCTTATTGAGTATTCCACACAAAGTAATGATCTAGCTGCTCCTTTGAATTGCAGACAACTCCACGTTCAGGGAGAACATCAGCGCCAATTTTGGTTTTCAGCTACCTTTGAAAACCAAGGTTCTAGCACCATTTACAACACTAAGTACATATTAGCTATAGGGAAGAAACTCAGAATGTGAAACTGCATCACAATGGAAAACCCGCTTCGAACGAAATCCCACGTTTCTCAAATCGCGTCTATAAAACACAATGCGCTGAAATGCAGCTTCTTGAGTATTCCGCACAAAGTAATCATCTAGCTGCTCCTTTGAATTGCAGACAACTTCTCGTTCATCGGGAACATCAGTGCCAATGCAGTTTTCAGCTACCTTTGAAAACCAAGGTTCGACACCATTTACAACACTAAGTACATATTAGCTATAGGGAAGAAAAACACAATGCGCTGAAAAGCAGCTTATTGAGTATTCCACACAAAGTAATGATCTAGCTGCACCTTTGAAATGCACACAACTCCACGTTCAAAGAGAACATCAGCGCCAACGCAGTTTTCAGCTACCTTCGAAAACCAAGGTTCTGGCACGATTTACAAAAGAAGTACATGTTAGCTATAGGGAGGAAAAACACAATGCGCTGAAGGGCAGCTTATTGAGTATTCCGCACAAAGTAACGATCTAGCTGCTCCTTTGAAATGCAGACAACTCCAGGATCAGGGAGAACATCAGAGCCAATGCAGTTTTCAGCTACCTTGGAAAACCAAGGTTCTGGCACCATTTACAACACGAAGTACATGTTAGCTATAGGGAAGAAACTCAGAATGTGAAACTGTTTCACAATGGAAACCCCAATTCAAACGAAAGCCCTCATTTCTCACACAGCATCTGTAAAACACAATGCGCTGAAATGCAGCTTATTGAGTATTCCGCACAAAGTAATGATCTAGCTGCTCCTTTGAAATGCATTCCATTCCACGTTCAGTGAGAACATCAGAGCCAATGCAGTTTTCAGCTAGCTTTGAAAACAAAGGTTCTAGCACCATTTACAACACTAAGTACATATTAGCAATAGGGAAGAAACTCAGAATGTGAAACTGCTTCACAATGGAAAACCCGCTTCGAACGAAATCTCATTTCTCCCACAGCGTCTGTAAAACACAATGCGCTGAAATACAGCTTATTGAGTATTCCACACAAAGTAATGATCTAACTGCTCCTTTAAAATGCAGACAACTCCACGTTCAGCGAGAACATCAGCGCCAATGCAGTTTTCAGCTACCTTTGAAAACCAAGGTTCTGGCACCATTTACAACACTAAGTACATATTAGCTATAGGGAAGAAACTCAGATTGTGAAACTGCTTCACAATTGAAAACCCGCTTCGAACGAAATCCCACATATCTTACACAGCGTCTATAAAACACAATGCGCTGAAATGCAGCTTATTGAGTATTCCACACAAAGTAATGATCTAGCTGTTCCTTTGAATTGAGATAACTCCACATTCAACGAGAACATCAGCGCCAATGCAGTTTTCCGCTACCTTTGAAAACCAAGGTTCTGGCACCATTTACAACACGAAGTATATGTTAGCTATAGGGAAGAAAAACACAATGCGCTGACATGCAGCTTATTGAGTATTATGCACAAAGTAATGATCTAGCTGTTCCTTTGAATTGCAGACAACTCCACATTCAACGAGAACATATGCACCAATGCAGTTTTCAGCTAGCTTTGAAAACCAAGGTTCTGGCACAATTTACAGCACTAACCACATGTTAGGTATAGGGAAGAAAAACACAATGCAGTGAAATGCAGCTTATTGAGTATTCCACACAAAGTAATGATCTAGCTGCTCCTTTGAATTGCAGACAACTCCACGTTCAGGGAGAACATCAGCGCCAATGCAGTTTTCAGCTAGCTTTGAAAACCAAGGTTCTAGCACCATTTACAACACTAAGTACATATTAGCTATAGGGAAGAAACTCAGAATGTGAAACTGAATCACAATTGAAATCCCACTTCGAACGAAATCCCACGTTTCTCAAATCGCGTCTATAAAACACAATGCGCTGAAATGCAGCTTCTTGAGTATTCCGCACAAAGTAATCATCTAGCTGCTCCTTTGAATTGCAGACAACTTCTCGTTCATCGGGAACATCAGTGCCAATGCAGTTTTCAGCTACCTTTGAAAACCAAGGTTCGACACCATTTACAACACTAAGTACATATTAGCTATATGGAAGAAAAACACAATGCGCTGAAAAGCAGCTTATTGAGTATTCCGCACAAAGTAATGATCTAGCTGCACCTTTGAAATGCACACAACTCCACGTTCAAAGAGAACATCAGCGCCAACGCAGTTTTCAGCTAGCTTTGAAAACCATGGTTGTGGCACATCTACAACACTAAGTACATATTAGCTATAGGGAAGAAAAACACAATGCGCTGAAATGCAGCTTACTGAGTATTCCACACAAAGTAATGATCTAGCTGCTCCTGTGAAATGCAGACAACTCCACGTTCAGGGAGAACATCAGCGCCAATGCAGTTTTCAGCTACCTTTGAAAACCAAGGTTCTAGCACCATTTACAACACTAAGTACATATTAGCAATAGGGAAGAAACTCAGAATGTGAAACTGAATCACAATAGAAATCCCACTTCGAACGAAATCCCACGTTTCTCAAATCGCCTCTATAAAACACAATGCGCTGAAATGCAGCTTATGGAGTATTGCGCACAAAGTAATGATCTAGCTGCTCCTTTGAAATACATTCCATTCCACGTTCAGTTAGAACATCAGAGCCAACGCAGTTTTCAGCTACCTTTGAAAACCAAGGTTCTGGCACGATTTACAAAAGAAGTACATGTTAGCTATAGGGAGGAAAAACACAATGCGCTGAAATGCAGCTTATTGAGTATTCCTCACAAAGTAACGATCTAGCTGCTCCTTTGAAATGCAGACAACTCCACGATCAGGGAGAACATCAGAGCCAATGCAGTTTTCAGCTACCTTCGAAAACCAAGGTTCTGGCACCATTTACAACACGAAGTACATGTTAGCTATAGGGAAGAAACTCAGAATGTGAAACTGTTTCACAATGGAAACCCCAATTCAAACGAAAGCCCTCATTTCTCACACAGCATCTGTAAAACACAATGCGCTGAAATGCAGCTTATTGAGTATTCCGCACAAAGTAATGATCTAGCTGCTCCTTTGAAATGCAGACAACTCCACGTTCAGTGAGAACATCAGAGCCAATGCAGTTTTCAGCTAGCTTTGAAAACAAAGGTTCTGGCACCATTTACAACACGAAATACATGTTAGCTATAGGGAAGAAAAACACAATGGGCTGAAATGCAGCTTATTGAGTATTCCGCACAAAGTAATGATCTAGCTGCTCCTTTGAAATGCAGACAACTCCACGTTCAGGGAGAACATCAGCGCCAATGCAGTTTTCAGCTAGCTTTGAAAACCAAGGTTCTAGCACCATTTACAACACTAAGTACATATTAGCAATAGGGAAGAAACTCAGAATGTGAAACTGCTTCACAATGGAAAACCCGCTTCGAACGAAATCTCATTTCTCACACAGCGTCTGTAAAACACAATGCGCTGAAATACAGCTTATTGAGTATTCCACACAAAGTAATGATCTAACTGCTCCTTTAAAATGCAGACAACTCCACGTTCAGCGAGAACATCAGCGCCAATGCAGTTTTCAGCTACCTTTGAAAACCAAGGTTCTGGCACCATTTACAACACTAAGTACATATTAGCTATAGGGAAGAAACTCAGATTGTGAAACTGCTTCACAATTGAAAACCCGCTTCGAACGAAATCCCACATATCTTACACAGCGTCTATAAAACACAATGCGCTGAAATGCAGCTTATTGAGTATTCCACACAAAGTAATGATCTAGCTGCTCCTTTGAATTGCAGACAACTCCACGTTCAGGGAGAACATCAGCGCCAATTTTGGTTTTCAGCTACCTTTGAAAACCAAGGTTCTAGCACCATTTACAACACTAAGTACATATTAGCTATAGGGAAGAAACTCAGAATGTGAAACTGCATCACAATGGAAAACCCGCTTCGAACGAAATCCCACGTTTCTCAAATCGCGTCTATAAAACACAATGCGCTGAAATGCAGCTTCTTGAGTATTCCGCACAAAGTAATCATCTAGCTGCTCCTTTGAATTGCAGACAACTTCTCGTTCATCGGGAACATCAGTGCCAATGCAGTTTTCAGCTACCTTTGAAAACCAAGGTTCGACACCATTTACAACACTAAGTACATATTAGCTATATGGAAGAAAAACACAATGCGCTGAAAAGCAGCTTACTGAGTATTCCACACAAAGTAATGATCTAGCTGCTCCCTTGAAATGCAGACAACTCCACGTTCAGGGAGAACATCAGCGCCAATCCAGTTTTCAGCTACCTTCGAAAACCAAGGTTCTGGCACTATTTAGAGCACGAAGTACATGTTAGCTATAGGGAAGAAACTCAGAATATGAAACTGCTTCACAATGGAAAACCCGCTTCGAACGAAATCCCACGTTTCTCAAAACGCGTGTATAAAACACAATGCGCTGAAATGCAGCTTATTGAGTATTCCGCACAAAGTAATGATCTAGCTGCTTCTTTGAATTGAGATAACTCAACTTTCAACGAGAACATCAGAGCCAATGCAGTTTTCAGCTACCTTTGAAAACCAAGGTTCTGGCACGATTTACAAAAGAAGTACATGTTAGCTATAGGGAGGAAAAACACAATGCGCTGAAATGCAGCTTATTGAGTATTCCTCACAAAGTAACGATCTAGCTGCTCCTTTGAAATGCAGACAACTCCAGGATCAGGGAGAACATCAGAGCCAATGCAGTTTTCAGCTACCTTTGAAAACCAAGGTTCTGGCACCATTTACAACACGAAATACATGTTAGCTATAGGGAAGAAACTCAGAATGTGAAACTGTTTCACAATGGAAACCCCAATTCAAACGAAAGCCCTCATTTCTCACACAGCATCTGTAAAACACAATGCGCTGAAATGCAGCTTATTGAGTATTCCTCACAAAGTAACGATCTAGCTGCTCCTTTGAAATGCAGACAACTCCAGGATCAGGGAGAACATCAGAGCCAATGCAGTTTTCAGCTACCTTCGAAAACCAAGGTTCTGGCACCATTTACAACACGAAATACATGTTAGCTATAGGGAAGAAACTCAGAATGTGAAACTGTTTCACAATGGAAACCCCAATTCAAACGAAAGCCCTCATTTCTCACACAGCATCTGTAAAACACAATGCGCTGAAATGCAGCTTATTGAGTATTCCTCACAAAGTAATGATCTAGCTGCTCCTTTGAAATGCATTCCATTCCACGTTCAGTGAGAACATCAGAGCCAACGCAGTTTTCAGCTAGCTTTGAAAACAAAGGTTCTGGCACCATTTACAACACGAAATACATGTTAGCTATAGGGAAGAAAAACACAATGGGCTGAAATGCAGCTTATTGAGTATTCCGCACAAAGTAATGATCTAGCTGCTCCTTTGAATTGCAGACAACTCCACATTCAACGAGAACATCTGCACCAATGCAGTTTTCCGCTAGCTTTGAAAACCAATGTTCTGGCACCGTTTACAACACGAAGTATACGTTAGGTATAGGGAAGAAAAACACAATGCGCTGAAATACAGCTTATTGAGTATTCCACTCAAAGTAATGATCTAGCTGCTCCTGTGAAATGCAGACAACTCCACGTTCAGGGAGAACATCAGCGCCAACGCAGTTTTCAGCTAGCTTTGAAAACCACGGTTGTGGCACATCTACAACACTAAGTACATATTAGCTATAGGGAAGAAAAACACAATGCGCTGAAATGCAGCTTACTGAGTATTCCACACAAAGTAATGATCTAGCTGCTTCTGTGAAATGCAGACAACTCCACGTTCAGGGAGAACATCAGCGCCAATGCAGTTTTCAGCTAGCTTTGAAAACCAAGGTTCTAGCACCATTTACAACACTAAGTACATATTAGCTATAGGGAAGAAACTCAGAATGTGAAACTGAATCACAATAGAAATCCCACTTCGAACGAAATCCCACGTTTCTCAAATCGCCTCTATAAAACACAATGCGCTGAAATGCAGCTTATGGATTATTGCGCACAAAGTAATGATCTAGCTGCTCCTTTGAAATACATTCCATTCCACGTTCAGTTAGAACATCAGAGCCAACGCAGTTTTCAGCTACCTTGGAAAACCAAGATTCTGGCACCATTTACAACACGAAGTATATGTTAGCTATAGGGAAGAAAAACACAATGCGCTGAAATACAGCTTATTGAGTATTCCGCACAAAGTAATGATCTAGCTGCTCCTTTGAATTGCAGACATCTTCTCGTTCAGAGAGAACATCAGCGCCAACGCAGTTTTCAGCTACCTTTGAAAACCAAGGTTCTGGCACGATTTACAAAAGAAGTACATGTTAGCTATAGGGAGGAAAAACACAATGCGCTGAAATGCAGCTTATTGAGTATTCCTCACAAAGTAACGATCTAGCTGCTCCTTTGAAATGCAGACAACTCCAGATCAGGGAGAACATCAGAGCCAATGCAGTTTTCAGCTACCTTCGAAAACCAAGGTTCTGGCACCATTTACAACACGAAATACATGTTAGCTATAGGGAAGAAACTCAGAATGTAAAACTGTTTCACAATGGAAACCCCAATTCAAACGAAAGCCCTCATTTCTCAGCATCTGTAAAACACAATGCGCTGAAATGCAGCTTATTGAGTATTCCTCACAAAGTAACGATCTAGCTGCTCCTTTGAAATGCAGACAACTCCAGGATCAGGGAGAACATCAGAGCCAATGCAGTTTTCAGCTACCTTCGAAAACCAAGGTTCTGGCACCATTTACAACACGAAATACATGTTAGCTATAGGGAAGAAACTCAGAATGTGAAACTGTTTCACAATGGAAACCCCAATTCAAACGAAAGCCCTCATTTCTCACACAGCATCTGTAAAACACAATGCGCTGAAATGCAGCTTATTGAGTATTCCTCACAAAGTAATGATCTAGCTGCTCCTTTGAAATGCATTCCATTCCACGTTCAGTGAGAACATCAGAGCCAACGCAGTTTTCAGCTAGCTTTGAAAACAAAGGTTCTGGCACCATTTACAACACGAAATACATGTTAGCTATAGGGAAGAAAAACACAATGGGCTGAAATGCAGCTTATTGAGTATTCCGCACAAAGTAATGATCTAGCTGCTCCTTTGAATTGCAGACAACTCCACATTCAACGAGAACATCTGCACCAATGCAGTTTTCCGCTAGCTTTGAAAACCAATGTTCTGGCACCGTTTACAACACGAAGTATACGTTAGGTATAGGGAAGAAAAACACAATGCGCTGAAATACAGCTTATTGAGTATTCCACTCAAAGTAATGATCTAGCTACTCCTTTGAAATGCAGACAACTCCACGTTCAGGGAGAACATCAGCGCCAACGCAGTTTTCAGCTAGCTTTGAAAACCATGGTTGTGGCACATCTACAACACTAAGTACATATTAGCTATAGGGAAGAAAAACACAATGCGCTGAAATGCAGCTTACTGAGTATTCCACACAAAGTAATGATCTAGCTGCTTCTGTGAAATGCAGACAACTCCACGTTCAGGGAGAACATCAGCGCCAATGCAGTTTTCAGCTAGCTTTGAAAACCAAGGTTCTAGCACCATTTACAACACTAAGTACATATTAGCTATAGGGAAGAAACTCAGAATGTGAAACTGAATCACAATAGAAATCCCACTTCGAACGAAATCCCACGTTTCTCAAATCGCCTCTATAAAACACAATGCGCTGAAATGCAGCTTATGGATTATTGCGCACAAAGTAATGATCTAGCTGCTCCTTTGAAATACATTCCATTCCACGTTCAGTTAGAACATCAGAGCCAACGCAGTTTTCAGCTACCTTGGAAAACCAAGATTCTGGCACCATTTACAACACGAAGTATATGTTAGCTATAGGGAAGAAAAACACAATGCGCTGAAATACAGCTTATTGAGTATTCCGCACAAAGTAATGATCTAGCTGCTCCTTTGAATTGCAGACATCTTCTCGTTCAGAGAGAACATCAGCGCCAACGCAGTTTTCAGCTACCTTTGAAAACCAAGGTTCTGGCACGATTTACAAAAGAAGTACATGTTAGCTATAGGGAGGAAAAACACAATGCGCTGAAATGCAGCTTATTGAGTATTCCTCACAAAGTAACGATCTAGCTGCTCCTTTGAAATGCAGACAACTCCAGGATCAGGGAGAACATCAGAGCCAATGCAGTTTTCAGCTACCTTCGAAAACCAAGGTTCTGGCACCATTTACAACACGAAATACATGTTAGCTATAGGGAAGAAACTCAGAATGTAAAACTGTTTCACAATGGAAACCCCAATTCAAACGAAAGCCCTCATTTCTCACACAGCATCTGTAAAACACAATGCGCTGAAATGCAGCTTATTGAGTATTCCGCACAAAGTAATGATCTAGCTGCTCCTTTGAAATGCATTCCATTCCACGTTCAGTGAGAACATCAGAGCCAATGCAGTTTTCAGCTAGCTTTGAAAACAAAGGTTCTGGCACCATTTACAACACGAAATACATGTTAGCTATAGGGAAGAAAAACACAATGGGCTGAAATGCAGCTTATTGAGTATTCCGCACAAAGTAATGATCTAGCTGCTCCTTTGAATTGCAGACAACTCCACATTCAACGAGAACATATGCACTAATGCAGTTTTCAGCTAGCTTTGAAAACCAAGGTTCTGGCACCGTTTACAACACGAAGTATACGTTAGGTATAGGGAAGAAAAACACAATGCGCTGAAATACAGCTTATTGAGTATTCCACACAAAGTAATGATCTAGCTGCTCCTTTGAAATGCAGACAACTCCACGTTCAGGGAGAACATCAGCGCCAATGCAGTTTTCAGCTAGCTTTGAAAACCAAGGTTCTGGCACTATTTAGAGCACGAAATACATGTTAGCTGTAGGGAAGAAACTCAGAATATGAAACTGCTTCACAATGGAAAACCCGCTTCGAACGAAATCCCACGTTTCTCAAAACGCGTGTATAAAACACAATGCGCTGAAATGCAGCTTATTGAGTATTCCGCACAAAGTAATGATCTAGCTGCTCCTTTGAATTGCAGACATCTTCTCGTTCAAAGAGAACATCAGCACCAACGCAGTTTTCAGCTACCTTTGAAAACCAAGGTTCTGGCACGATTTACAAAAGAAGTACATGTTAGCTATAGGGAGGAAAAACACAATGCGCTGAAGGGCAGCTTATTGAGTATTCCTCACAAAGTAACGATCTAGCTGCTCCTTTGAAATGCAGACAACTCCAGGATCAGGGAGAACATCAGAGCCAATGCAGTTTTCAGCTACCTTCGAAAACCAAGGTTCTGGCACCATTTACAACACGAAGTACATGTTAGCTATAGGGAAGAAACTCAGAATGTGAAACTGTTTCACAATGGAAACCCCAATTCAAACGAAAGCCCTCATTTCTCACACAGCATCTGTAAAACACAATGCGCTGAAATGCAGCTTATTGAGTATTCCGCACAAAGTAATGATCTAGCTGCTCCTTTGAAATGCATTCCATTCCACGTTCAGTGAGAACATCAGAGGCAATGCAGTTTTCAGCTAGCTTTGAAAACAAAGGTTCTAGCACCATTTACAACACTAAGTACATATTAGCAATAGGGAAGAAACTCAGAATGTGAAACTGCTTCACAGTGGAAAACCCGCTTCGAACGAAATCTCATTTCTCCCACAGCGTCTGTAAAACACAATGCGCTGAAATACAGCTTATTGAGTATTCCACACAAAGTAATGATCTAACTGCTCCTTTAAAATGCAGACAACTCCACGTTCAGCGAGAACATCAGCGCCAATGCAGTTTTCAGCTACCTTTGAAAACCAAGGTTCTGGCACCATTTACAACACTAAGTACATATTAGCTATAGGGAAGAAACTCAGATTGTGAAACTGCTTCACAATTGAAAACCCGCTTCGAACGAAATCCCACATATCTTACACAGCGTCTATAAAACACAATGCGCTGAAATGCAGCTTATTGAGTATTCCACACAAAGTAATGATCTAGCTGTTCCTTTGAATTGAGATAACTCCACATTCAACGAGAACATCAGCGCCAATGCAGTTTTCCGCTACCTTTGAAAACCAAGGTTCTGGCACCATTTACAACACGAAGTATATGTTAGCTATAGGGAAGAAAAACACAATGCGCTGACATGCAGCTTATTGAGTATTATGCACAAAGTAATGATCTAGCTGTTCCTTTGAATTGCAGACAACTCCACATTCAACGAGAACATATGCACCAATGCAGTTTTCAGCTAGCTTTGAAAACCAAGGTTCTGGCACAATTTACAGCACTAACCACATGTTAGGTATAGGGAAGAAAAACACAATGCAGTGAAATGCAGCTTATTGAGTATTCCACACAAAGTAATGATCTAGCTGCTCCTGTGAAATGCAGACAACTCCACGTTCAGGGAGAACATCAGCGCCAATGCAGTTTTCAGCTAGCTTTGAAAACCAAGGTTCTAGCACCATTTACAACACTAAGTACATATTAGCAATAGGGAAGAAACTCAGAATGTGAAACTGAATCACAATAGAAATCCCACTTCGAACGAAATCCCACGTTTCTCAAATCGCGTCTATAAAACACAATGCGCTGAAATGCAGCTTCTTGAGTATTCCGCACAAAGTAATCATCTAGCTGCTCCTTTGAATTGCAGACAACTTCTCGTTCATCGGGAACATCAGTGCCAATGCAGTTTTCAGCTACCTTTGAAAACCAAGGTTCGACACCATTTACAACACTAAGTACATATTAGCTATATGGAAGAAAAACACAATGCGCTGAAAAGCAGCTTATTGAGTATTCCGCACAAAGTAATGATCTAGCTGCACCTTTGAAATGCACACAACTCCACGTTCAAAGAGAACATCAGCGCCAACGCAGTTTTCAGCTAGCTTTGAAAACCATGGTTGTGGCACATCTACAACACTAAGTACATATTAGCTATAGGGAAGAAAAACACAATGCGCTGAAATGCAGCTTACTGAGTATTCCACACAAAGTAATGATCTAGCTGCTCCTGTGAAATGCAGACAACTCCACGTTCAGGGAGAACATCAGCGCCAATGCAGTTTTCAGCTACCTTTGAAAACCAAGGTTCTAGCACCATTTACAACACTAAGTACATATTAGCAATAGGGAAGAAACTCAGAATGTGAAACTGAATCACAATAGAAATCCCACTTCGAACGAAATCCCACGTTTCTCAAATCGCCTCTATAAAACACAATGCGCTGAAATGCAGCTTATGGAGTATTGCGCACAAAGTAATGATCTAGCTGCTCCTTTGAAATACATTCCATTCCACGTTCAGTTAGAACATCAGAGCCAACGCAGTTTTCAGCTACCTTTGAAAACCAAGGTTCTGGCACGATTTACAAAAGAAGTACATGTTAGCTATAGGGAGGAAAAACACAATGCGCTGAAATGCAGCTTATTGAGTATTCCTCACAAAGTAACGATCTAGCTGCTCCTTTGAAATGCAGACAACTCCACGATCAGGGAGAACATCAGAGCCAATGCAGTTTTCAGCTACCTTCGAAAACCAAGGTTCTGGCACCATTTACAACACGAAGTACATGTTAGCTATAGGGAAGAAACTCAGAATGTGAAACTGTTTCACAATGGAAACCCCAATTCAAACGAAAGCCCTCATTTCTCACACAGCATCTGTAAAACACAATGCGCTGAAATGCAGCTTATTGAGTATTCCGCACAAAGTAATGATCTAGCTGCTCCTTTGAAATGCAGACAACTCCACGTTCAGTGAGAACATCAGAGCCAATGCAGTTTTCAGCTAGCTTTGAAAACAAAGGTTCTGGCACCATTTACAACACGAAATACATGTTAGCTATAGGGAAGAAAAACACAATGGGCTGAAATGCAGCTTATTGAGTATTCCGCACAAAGTAATGATCTAGCTGCTCCTTTGAAATGCAGACAACTCCACGTTCAGGGAGAACATCAGCGCCAATGCAGTTTTCAGCTAGCTTTGAAAACCAAGGTTCTAGCACCATTTACAACACTAAGTACATATTAGCAATAGGGAAGAAACTCAGAATGTGAAACTGCTTCACAATGGAAAACCCGCTTCGAACGAAATCTCATTTCTCACACAGCGTCTGTAAAACACAATGCGCTGAAATACAGCTTATTGAGTATTCCACACAAAGTAATGATCTAACTGCTCCTTTAAAATGCAGACAACTCCACGTTCAGCGAGAACATCAGCGCCAATGCAGTTTTCAGCTACCTTTGAAAACCAAGGTTCTGGCACCATTTACAACACTAAGTACATATTAGCTATAGGGAAGAAACTCAGATTGTGAAACTGCTTCACAATTGAAAACCCGCTTCGAACGAAATCCCACATATCTTACACAGCGTCTATAAAACACAATGCGCTGAAATGCAGCTTATTGAGTATTCCACACAAAGTAATGATCTAGCTGCTCCTTTGAATTGCAGACAACTCCACGTTCAGGGAGAACATCAGCGCCAATTTTGGTTTTCAGCTACCTTTGAAAACCAAGGTTCTAGCACCATTTACAACACTAAGTACATATTAGCTATAGGGAAGAAACTCAGAATGTGAAACTGCATCACAATGGAAAACCCGCTTCGAACGAAATCCCACGTTTCTCAAATCGCGTCTATAAAACACAATGCGCTGAAATGCAGCTTCTTGAGTATTCCGCACAAAGTAATCATCTAGCTGCTCCTTTGAATTGCAGACAACTTCTCGTTCATCGGGAACATCAGTGCCAATGCAGTTTTCAGCTACCTTTGAAAACCAAGGTTCGACACCATTTACAACACTAAGTACATATTAGCTATATGGAAGAAAAACACAATGCGCTGAAAAGCAGCTTACTGAGTATTCCACACAAAGTAATGATCTAGCTGCTCCCTTGAAATGCAGACAACTCCACGTTCAGGGAGAACATCAGCGCCAATCCAGTTTTCAGCTACCTTCGAAAACCAAGGTTCTGGCACTATTTAGAGCACGAAGTACATGTTAGCTATAGGGAAGAAACTCAGAATATGAAACTGCTTCACAATGGAAAACCCGCTTCGAACGAAATCCCACGTTTCTCAAAACGCGTGTATAAAACACAATGCGCTGAAATGCAGCTTATTGAGTATTCCGCACAAAGTAATGATCTAGCTGCTTCTTTGAATTGAGATAACTCAACTTTCAACGAGAACATCAGAGCCAATGCAGTTTTCAGCTACCTTTGAAAACCAAGGTTCTGGCACGATTTACAAAAGAAGTACATGTTAGCTATAGGGAGGAAAAACACAATGCGCTGAAATGCAGCTTATTGAGTATTCCTCACAAAGTAACGATCTAGCTGCTCCTTTGAAATGCAGACAACTCCAGGATCAGGGAGAACATCAGAGCCAATGCAGTTTTCAGCTACCTTTGAAAACCAAGGTTCTGGCACCATTTACAACACGAAATACATGTTAGCTATAGGGAAGAAACTCAGAATGTGAAACTGTTTCACAATGGAAACCCCAATTCAAACGAAAGCCCTCATTTCTCACACAGCATCTGTAAAACACAATGCGCTGAAATGCAGCTTATTGAGTATTCCTCACAAAGTAACGATCTAGCTGCTCCTTTGAAATGCAGACAACTCCAGGATCAGGGAGAACATCAGAGCCAATGCAGTTTTCAGCTACCTTCGAAAACCAAGGTTCTGGCACCATTTACAACACGAAATACATGTTAGCTATAGGGAAGAAACTCAGAATGTGAAACTGTTTCACAATGGAAACCCCAATTCAAACGAAAGCCCTCATTTCTCACACAGCATCTGTAAAACACAATGCGCTGAAATGCAGCTTATTGAGTATTCCTCACAAAGTAATGATCTAGCTGCTCCTTTGAAATGCATTCCATTCCACGTTCAGTGAGAACATCAGAGCCAACGCAGTTTTCAGCTAGCTTTGAAAACAAAGGTTCTGGCACCATTTACAACACGAAATACATGTTAGCTATAGGGAAGAAAAACACAATGGGCTGAAATGCAGCTTATTGTGTATTCCGCACAAAGTAATGATCTAGCTGCTCCTTTGAATTGCAGACAACTCCACATTCAACGAGAACATCTGCACCAATGCAGTTTTCCGCTAGCTTTGAAAACCAATGTTCTGGCACCGTTTACAACACGAAGTATACGTTAGGTATAGGGAAGAAAAACACAATGCGCTGAAATACAGCTTATTGAGTATTCCACTCAAAGTAATGATCTAGCTACTCCTTTGAAATGCAGACAACTCCACGTTCAGGGAGAACATCAGCGCCAACGCAGTTTTCAGCTAGCTTTGAAAACCATGGTTGTGGCACATCTACAACACTAAGTACATATTAGCTATAGGGAAGAAAAACACAATGCGCTGAAATGCAGCTTACTGAGTATTCCACACAAAGTAATGATCTAGCTGCTTCTGTGAAATGCAGACAACTCCACGTTCAGGGAGAACATCAGCGCCAATGCAGTTTTCAGCTAGCTTTGAAAACCAAGGTTCTAGCACCATTTACAACACTAAGTACATATTAGCTATAGGGAAGAAACTCAGAATGTGAAACTGAATCACAATAGAAATCCCACTTCGAACGAAATCCCACGTTTCTCAAATCGCCTCTATAAAACACAATGCGCTGAAATGCAGCTTATGGAGTATTGCGCACAAAGTAATGATCTAGCTGCTCCTTTGAAATACATTCCATTCCACGTTCAGTTAGAACATCAGAGCCAACGCAGTTTTCAGCTACCTTGGAAAACCAAGATTCTGGCACCATTTACAACACGAAGTATATGTTAGCTATAGGGAAGAAAAACACAATGCGCTGAAATACAGCTTATTGAGTATTCCGCACAAAGTAATGATCTAGCTGCTCCTTTGAATTGCAGACATCTTCTCGTTCAGAGAGAACATCAGCGCCAACGCAGTTTTCAGCTACCTTTGAAAACCAAGGTTCTGGCACGATTTACAAAAGAAGTACATGTTAGCTATAGGGAGGAAAAACACAATGCGCTGAAATGCAGCTTATTGAGTATTCCTCACAAAGTAACGATCTAGCTGCTCCTTTGAAATGCAGACAACTCCAGGATCAGGGAGAACATCAGAGCCAATGCAGTTTTCAGCTACCTTCGAAAACCAAGGTTCTGGCACCATTTACAACACGAAATACATGTTAGCTATAGGGAAGAAACTCAGAATGTAAAACTGTTTCACAATGGAAACCCCAATTCAAACGAAAGCCCTCATTTCTCACACAGCATCTGTAAAACACAATGCGCTGAAATGCAGCTTATTGAGTATTCCGCACAAAGTAATGATCTAGCTGCTCCTTTGAAATGCATTCCATTCCACGTTCAGTGAGAACATCAGAGCCAACGCAGTTTTCAGCTAGCTTTGAAAACAAAGGTTCTGGCACCATTTACAACACGAAATACATGTTAGCTATAGGGAAGAAAAACACAATGGGCTGAAATGCAGCTTATTGAGTATTCCGCACAAAGTAATGATCTAGCTGCTCCTTTGAATTGCAGACAACTCCACATTCAACGAGAACATATGCACCAATGCAGTTTTCAGCTAGCTTTGAAAACCAAGGTTCTGGCACCGTTTACAACACGAAGTATACGTTAGGTATAGGGAAGAAAAACACAATGCGCTGAAATACAGCTTATTGAGTATTCCACACAAAGTAATGATCTAGCTGCTCCTTTGAAATGCAGACAACTCCACGTTCAGGGAGAACATCAGCGCCAATGCAGTTTTCAGCTAGCTTTGAAAACCAAGGTTCTGGCACTATTTAGAGCACGAAATACATGTTAGCTATAGGGAAGAAACTCAGAATATGAAACTGCTTCACAATGGAAAACCCGCTTCGAACGAAATCCCACGTTTCTCAAAACGCGTGTATAAAACACAATGCGCTGAAATGCAGCTTATTGAGTATTCCGCACAAAGTAATGATCTAGCTGCTCCTTTGAATTGCAGACATCTTCTCGTTCAGAGAGAACATCAGCACCAACGCAGTTTTCAGCTACCTTTGAAAACCAAGGTTCTGGCACGATTTACAAAAGAAGTACATGTTAGCTATAGGGAGGAAAAACACAATGCGCTGAAGGGCAGCTTATTGAGTATTCCTCACAAAGTAACGATCTAGCTGCTCCTTTGAAATGCAGACAACTCCAGGATCAGGGAGAACATCAGAGCCAATGCAGTTTTCAGCTACCTTCGAAAACCAAGGTTCTGGCACCATTTACAACACGAAGTACATGTTAGCTATAGGGAAGAAACTCAGAATGTGAAACTGTTTCACAATGGAAACCCCAATTCAAACGAAAGCCCTCATTTCTCACACAGCATCTGTAAAACACAATGCGCTGAAATGCAGCTTATTGAGTATTCCTCACAAAGTAATGATCTAGCTGCTCCTTTGAAATGCATTCCATTCCACGTTCAGTGAGAACATCAGAGCCAACGCAGTTTTCAGCTAGCTTTGAAAACAAAGGTTCTGGCACCATTTACAACACGAAATACATGTTAGCTATAGGGAAGAAAAACACAATGGGCTGAAATGCAGCTTATTGTGTATTCCGCACAAAGTAATGATCTAGCTGCTCCTTTGAATTGCAGACAACTCCACATTCAACGAGAACATCTGCACCAATGCAGTTTTCCGCTAGCTTTGAAAACCAATGTTCTGGCACCGTTTACAACACGAAGTATACGTTAGGTATAGGGAAGAAAAACACAATGCGCTGAAATACAGCTTATTGAGTATTCCACTCAAAGTAATGATCTAGCTACTCCTTTGAAATGCAGACAACTCCACGTTCAGGGAGAACATCAGCGCCAACGCAGTTTTCAGCTAGCTTTGAAAACCATGGTTGTGGCACATCTACAACACTAAGTACATATTAGCTATAGGGAAGAAAAACACAATGCGCTGAAATGCAGCTTACTGAGTATTCCACACAAAGTAATGATCTAGCTGCTTCTGTGAAATGCAGACAACTCCACGTTCAGGGAGAACATCAGCGCCAATGCAGTTTTCAGCTAGCTTTGAAAACCAAGGTTCTAGCACCATTTACAACACTAAGTACATATTAGCTATAGGGAAGAAACTCAGAATGTGAAACTGAATCACAATAGAAATCCCACTTCGAACGAAATCCCACGTTTCTCAAATCGCCTCTATAAAACACAATGCGCTGAAATGCAGCTTATGGAGTATTGCGCACAAAGTAATGATCTAGCTGCTCCTTTGAAATACATTCCATTCCACGTTCAGTTAGAACATCAGAGCCAACGCAGTTTTCAGCTACCTTGGAAAACCAAGATTCTGGCACCATTTACAACACGAAGTATATGTTAGCTATAGGGAAGAAAAACACAATGCGCTGAAATACAGCTTATTGAGTATTCCGCACAAAGTAATGATCTAGCTGCTCCTTTGAATTGCAGACATCTTCTCGTTCAGAGAGAACATCAGCGCCAACGCAGTTTTCAGCTACCTTTGAAAACCAAGGTTCTGGCACGATTTACAAAAGAAGTACATGTTAGCTATAGGGAGGAAAAACACAATGCGCTGAAATGCAGCTTATTGAGTATTCCTCACAAAGTAACGATCTAGCTGCTCCTTTGAAATGCAGACAACTCCAGGATCAGGGAGAACATCAGAGCCAATGCAGTTTTCAGCTACCTTCGAAAACCAAGGTTCTGGCACCATTTACAACACGAAATACATGTTAGCTATAGGGAAGAAACTCAGAATGTAAAACTGTTTCACAATGGAAACCCCAATTCAAACGAAAGCCCTCATTTCTCACACAGCATCTGTAAAACACAATGCGCTGAAATGCAGCTTATTGAGTATTCCGCACAAAGTAATGATCTAGCTGCTCCTTTGAAATGCATTCCATTCCACGTTCAGTGAGAACATCAGAGCCAACGCAGTTTTCAGCTAGCTTTGAAAACAAAGGTTCTGGCACCATTTACAACACGAAATACATGTTAGCTATAGGGAAGAAAAACACAATGGGCTGAAATGCAGCTTATTGAGTATTCCGCACAAAGTAATGATCTAGCTGCTCCTTTGAATTGCAGACAACTCCACATTCAACGAGAACATATGCACCAATGCAGTTTTCAGCTAGCTTTGAAAACCAAGGTTCTGGCACCGTTTACAACACGAAGTATACGTTAGGTATAGGGAAGAAAAACACAATGCGCTGAAATACAGCTTATTGAGTATTCCACACAAAGTAATGATCTAGCTGCTCCTTTGAAATGCAGACAACTCCACGTTCAGGGAGAACATCAGCGCCAATGCAGTTTTCAGCTAGCTTTGAAAACCAAGGTTCTGGCACTATTTAGAGCACGAAATACATGTTAGCTATAGGGAAGAAACTCAGAATATGAAACTGCTTCACAATGGAAAACCCGCTTCGAACGAAATCCCACGTTTCTCAAAACGCGTGTATAAAACACAATGCGCTGAAATGCAGCTTATTGAGTATTCCGCACAAAGTAATGATCTAGCTGCTCCTTTGAATTGCAGACATCTTCTCGTTCAGAGAGAACATCAGCACCAACGCAGTTTTCAGCTACCTTTGAAAACCAAGGTTCTGGCACGATTTACAAAAGAAGTACATGTTAGCTATAGGGAGGAAAAACACAATGCGCTGAAGGGCAGCTTATTGAGTATTCCTCACAAAGTAACGATCTAGCTGCTCCTTTGAAATGCAGACAACTCCAGGATCAGGGAGAACATCAGAGCCAATGCAGTTTTCAGCTACCTTCGAAAACCAAGGTTCTGGCACCATTTACAACACGAAGTACATGTTAGCTATAGGGAAGAAACTCAGAATGTGAAACTGTTTCACAATGGAAACCCCAATTCAAACGAAAGCCCTCATTTCTCACACAGCATCTGTAAAACACAATGCGCTGAAATGCAGCTTATTGAGTATTCCGCACAAAGTAATGATCTAGCTGCTCCTTTGAAATGCATTCCATTCCACGTTCAGTGAGAACATCAGAGCCAATGCAGTTTTCAGCTAGCTTTGAAAACAAAGGTTCTAGCACCATTTACAACACTAAGTACATATTAGCAATAGGGAAGAAACTCAGAATGTGAAACTGCTTCACAGTGGAAAACCCGCTTCGAACGAAATCTCATTTCTCCCACAGCGTCTGTAAAACACAATGCGCTGAAATACAGCTTATTGAGTATTCCACACAAAGTAATGATCTAACTGCTCCTTTAAAATGCAGACAACTCCACGTTCAGCGAGAACATCAGCGCCAATGCAGTTTTCAGCTACCTTTGAAAACCAAGGTTCTGGCACCATTTACAACACTAAGTACATATTAGCTATAGGGAAGAAACTCAGATTGTGAAACTGCTTCACAATTGAAAACCCGCTTCGAACGAAATCTCACATATCTTACACAGCGTCTATAAAACACAATGCGCTGAAATGCAGCTTATTGAGTATTCCACACAAAGTAATGATCTAGCTGTTCCTTTGAATTGAGATAACTCCACATTCAACGAGAACATCAGCGCCAATGCAGTTTTCCGCTACCTTTGAAAACCAAGGTTCTGGCACCATTTACAACACGAAGTATATGTTAGCTATAGGGAAGAAAAACACAATGCGCTGACATGCAGCTTATTGAGTATTATGCACAAAGTAATGATCTAGCTGTTCCTTTGAATTGCAGACAACTCCACATTCAACGAGAACATATGCACCAATGCAGTTTTCAGCTAGCTTTGAAAACCAAGGTTCTGGCACAATTTACAGCACTAACCACATGTTAGGTATAGGGAAGAAAAACACAATGCAGTGAAATGCAGCTTATTGAGTATTCCACACAAAGTAATGATCTAGCTGCTCCTTTGAATTGCAGACAACTCCACGTTCAGGGAGAACATCAGCGCCAATTTTGGTTTTCAGCTACCTTTGAAAACCAAGGTTCTAGCACCATTCACAACACTAAGTACATATTAGCTATAGGGAAGAAACTCAGAATGTGAAACTGCATCACAATGGAAAACCCGCTTCGAACGAAATCCCACGTTTCTCAAATCGCGTCTATAAAACACAATGCGCTGAAATGCAGCTTCTTGAGTATTCCGCACAAAGTAATCATCTAGCTGCTCCTTTGAATTGCAGACAACTTCTCGTTCATCGAGAACATCAGTGCCAATGCAGTTTTCAGCTACCTTTGAAAACCAAGGTTCGACACCATTTACAACACTAAGTACATATTAGCTATATGGAAGAAAAACACAATGCGCTGAAAAGCAGCTTATTGAGTATTCCGCACAAAGTAATGATCTAGCTGCACCTTTGAAATGCACACAACTCCACGTTCATCGAGAACATCAGCGCCAACGCAGTTTTCAGCTAGCTTTGAAAACCATGGTTGTGGCACATCTACAACACTAAGTACATATTAGCTATAGGGAAGAAAAACACAATGCGCTGAAATGCAGCTTACTGAGTATTCCACACAAAGTAATGATCTAGCTGCTCCTGTGAAATGCAGACAACTCCACATTCAACGAAAACATCTGCACCAATGCAGTTTTCAGCTACCTTTGAAAACCAAGGTTCTGGCACCATTTACAGCACTGAGTACATGTTAGGTATAGGGAAGAAAAACACAATGCGCTGAAATGCAGCTTATTGAGTATTCCACACAAAGTAATGATCTAGCTGCTCCTGTGAAATGCAGACAACTCCACGTTCAGGGAGAACATCAGCGCCAATGCAGTTTTCAGCTAGCTTTGAAAACCAAGGTTCTAGCACCATTTACAACACTAAGTACATATTAGCAATAGGGAAGAAACTCAGAATGTGAAACTGAATCACAATAGAAATCCCACTTCGAACGAAATCCCAAGTTTCTCAAATCGCCTCTATAAAACACAATGCGCTGAAATGCAGCTTATGGAGTATTGCGCACAAAGTAATGATCTAGCTGCTCCTTTGAAATACATTCCATTCCACGTTCAGTTAGAACATCAGAGCCAACGCAGTTTTCAGCTACCTTTGAAAACCAAGGTTCTGGCACCATTTACAACACGAAGTATATGTTAGATATAGGGAAGAAAAACACAATGCGCTGAAATACAGCTTATTGAGTATTCCACACAAAGTAATGATCTAGCTGCTCCTGTGAAATACAGACAACTCCACGTTCAGGGAGAACATCAGCGCCAATCCAGTTTTCAGCTAGCTTTGAAAACCAAGGTTCTGGCACCATTTACAACACTAAGTACATGTTAGCTATAGGGAAGAAACTCAGAATATGAAACTGCTTCACAATGGAAAACCCGCTTCGAACGAAATCCCACGTTTCTCAAAACGCGTGTATAAAACACAATGCGCTGAAATGCAGCTTATTGAGTATTCCGCACAAAGTAATGATCTAGCTGCTCCTTTGAATTGCAGACATCTTCTCGTTCAGAGAGAACATCAGCGCCAACGCAGTTTTCAGCTACCTTTGAAAACCAAGGTTCTGGCACGATTTACAAAAGAAGTACATGTTAGCTATAGGGAGGAAAAACACAATGCGCTGAAATGCAGCTTATTGAGTATTCCTCACAAAGTAACGATCTAGCTGCTCCTTTGAAATGCAGACAACTCCAGGATCAGGGAGAACATCAGAGCCAATGCAGTTTTCAGCTACCTTCGAAAACCAAGGTTCTGGCACCATTTACAACACGAAGTACATGTTAGCTATAGGGAATAAACTCAGAATGTGAAACTGTTTCACAATGGAAACCCCAATTCAAACGAAAGCCCTCATTTCTCACACAGCATCTGTAAAACACAATGCGCTGAAATGCAGCTTATTGAGTATTCCGCACAAAGTAATGATCTAGCTGCTCCTTTGAAATGCATTCCATTCCACGTTCAGTGAGAACATCAGAGCCAATGCAGTTTTCAGCTAGCTTTGAAAACAAAGGTTCTAGCACCATTTACAACACTAAGTACATATTAGCAATAGGGAAGAAACTCAGAATGTGAAACTGCTTCACAGTGGAAAACCTGCTTCGAACGAAATCTCATTTCTCCCACAGCGTCTGTAAAACACAATGCGCTGAAATACAGCTTATTGAGTATTCCACACAAAGTAATGATCTAACTGCTCCTTTAAAATGCAGACAACTCCACGTTCAGCGAGAACATCAGCGCCAATGCAGTTTTCAGCTACCTTTGAAAACCAAGGTTCTGGCACCATTTACAACACTAAGTACATATTAGCTATAGGGAAGAAACTCAGATTGTGAAACTGCTTCACAATTGAAAACCCGCTTCGAACGAAATCCCACATATCTTACACAGCGTCTATAAAACACAATGCGCTGAAATGCAGCTTATTGAGTATTCCACACAAAGTAATGATCTAGCTGTTCCTTTGAATTGAGATAACTCCACATTCAACGAGAACATCAGCGCCAATGCAGTTTTCCGCTACCTTTGAAAACCAAGGTTCTGGCACCATTTACAACACGAAGTATATGTTAGCTATAGGGAAGAAAAACACAATGCGCTGACATGCAGCTTATTGAGTATTATGCACAAAGTAATGATCTAGCTGTTCCTTTGAATTGCAGACAACTCCACATTCAACGAGAACATATGCACCAATGCAGTTTTCAGCTAGCTTTGAAAACCAAGGTTCTGGCACAATTTACAGCACTAACCACATGTTAGGTATAGGGAAGAAAAACACAATGCAGTGAAATGCAGCTTATTGAGTATTCCACACAAAGTAATGATCTAGCTGCTCCTTTGAATTGCAGACAACTCCACGTTCAGGGAGAACATCAGCGCCAATTTTGGTTTTCAGCTACCTTTGAAAACCAAGGTTCTAGCACCATTCACAACACTAAGTACATATTAGCAATAGGGAAGAAACTCAGAATGTGAAACTGCATCACAATGGAAAACCCGCTTCGAACGAAATCCCACGTTTCTCAAATCGCGTCTATAAAACACAATGCGCTGAAATGCAGCTTCTTGAGTATTCCGCACAAAGTAATCATCTAGCTGCTCCTTTGAATTGCAGACAACTTCTCGTTCATCGAGAACATCAGTGCCAATGCAGTTTTCAGCTACCTTTGAAAACCAAGGTTCGACACCATTTACAACACTAAGTACATATTAGCTATATGGAAGAAAAACACAATGCGCTGAAAAGCAGCTTATTGAGTATTCCGCACAAAGTAATGATCTAGCTGCACCTTTGAAATGCACACAACTCCACGTTCATCGAGAACATCAGCGCCAACGCAGTTTTCAGCTAGCTTTGAAAACCATGGTTGTGGCACATCTACAACACTAAGTACATATTAGCTATAGGGAAGAAAAACACAATGCGCTGAAATGCAGCTTATTGAGTATTCCACACAAAGTAATGATCTAGCTGCTCCTGTGAAATGCAGACAACTCCACATTCAACGAAAACATCTGCACCAATGCAGTTTTCAGCTACCTTTGAAAACCAAGGTTCTGGCACCATTTACAGCACTGAGTACATGTTAGGTATAGGGAAGAAAAACACAATGCGCTGAAATGCAGCTTATTGAGTATTCCACACAAAGTAATGATCTAGCTGCTCCTGTGAAATGCAGACAACTCCACGTTCAGGGAGAACATCAGCGCCAATGCAGTTTTCAGCTAGCTTTGAAAACCAAGGTTCTAGCACCATTTACAACACTAAGTACATATTAGCAATAGGGAAGAAACTCAGAATGTGAAACTGAATCACAATAGAAATCCCACTTCGAACGAAATCCCACGTTTCTCAAATCGCCTCTATAAAACACAATGCGCTGAAATGCAGCTTATGGAGTATTGCGCACAAAGTAATGATCTAGCTGCTCCTTTGAAATACATTCCATTCCACGTTCAGTTAGAACATCAGAGCCAACGCAGTTTTCAGCTACCTTTGAAAACCAAGGTTCTGGCACCATTTACAACACGAAGTATATGTTAGCTATAGGGAAGAAAAACACAATGCGCTGAAATACAGCTTATTGAGTATTCCACACAAAGTAATGATCTAGCTGCTCCTGTGAAATACAGACAACTCCACGTTCAGGGAGAACATCAGCGCCAATGCAGTTTTCAGCTAGCTTTGAAAACCAAGGTTCTGGCACTATTTAGAGCACGAAATACATGTTAGCTATAGGGAAGAAACTCAGAATATGAAACTGCTTCACAATGGAAAACCCGCTTCGAACGAAATCCCACGTTTCTCAAAACGCGTGTATAAAACACAATGCGCTGAAATGCAGCTTATTGAGTATTCCGCACAAAGTAATGATCTAGCTGCTCCTTTGAATTGCAGACATCTTCTCGTTCAGAGAGAACATCAGCGCCAACGCAGTTTTCAACTACCTTTGAAAACCAAGGTTCTGGCACGATTTACAAAAGAAGTACATGTTAGCTATAGGGAGGAAAAACACAATGCGCTGAAATGCAGCTTATTGAGTATTCCTCACAAAGTAACGATCTAGCTGCTCCTTTGAAATGCAGACAACTCCAGGATCAGGGAGAACATCAGAGCCAATGCAGTTTTCAGCTACCTTCGAAAACCAAGGTTCTGGCACCATTTACAACACGAAATACATGTTAGGTATAGGGAAGAAACTCAGAATGTAAAACTGTTTCACAATGGAAACCCCAATTCAAACGAAAGCCCTCATTTCTCACACAGCATCGGTAAAACACAATGCGCTGAAATGCAGCTTATTGAGTATTCCGCACAAAGTAATGATCTAGCTGCTCCTTTGAAATGCATTCCATTCCACGTTCAGTGAGAACATCAGAGCCAACGCAGTTTTCAGCTAGCTTTGAAAACAAAGGTTCTGGCACCATTTACAACACGAAATACATGTTAGCTATAGGGAAGAAAAACACAATGGGCTGAAATGCAGCTTATTGAGTATTCCGCACAAAGTAATGATCTAGCTGCTCCTTTGAATTGCAGACAACTCCACATTCAACGAGAACATATGCACCAATGCAGTTTTCAGCTAGCTTTGAAAACCAAGGTTCTGGCACCGTTTACAACACGAAGTATACGTTAGGTATAGGGAAGAAAAACACAATGCGCTGAAATACAGCTTATTGAGTATTCCACACAAAGTAATGATCTAGCTGCTCCTTTGAAATGCAGACAACTCCACGTTCAGGGAGAACATCAGCGCCAATGCAGTTTTCAGCTAGCTTTGAAAACCAAGGTTCTGGCACTATTTAGAGCACGAAATACATGTTAGCTATAGGGAAGAAACTCAGAATATGAAACTGCTTCACAATGGAAAACCCGCTTCGAACGAAATCCCACGTTTCTCAAAACGCGTGTATAAAACACAATGCGCTGAAATGCAGCTTATTGAGTATTCCGCACAAAGTAATGATCTAGCTGCTCCTTTGAATTGCAGACATCTTCTCGTTCAGAGAGAACATCAGCGCCAACGCAGTTTTCAG
Source organism: Ochotona curzoniae (assembly GCF_017591425.1). Lineage (NCBI taxonomy): Eukaryota > Metazoa > Chordata > Mammalia > Lagomorpha > Ochotonidae > Ochotona > Ochotona curzoniae. Next base: position 55,054 of record NW_024465409.1, read on the forward strand.
CTACCTTTGAAAACCAAGGTTCTGGCACGATTTACAAAAGAAGTACATGTTAGCTATAGGGAGGAAAAACACAATGCGCTGAAGGGCAGCTTATTGAGTATTCCTCACAAAGTAACGATCTAGCTGCTCCTTTGAAATGCAGACAACTCCAGGATCAGGGAGAACATCAGAGCCAATGCAGTTTTCAGCTACCTTCGAAAACCAAGGTTCTGGCACCATTTACAACACGAAGTACATGTTAGCTATAGGGAATAAACTCAGAATGTGAAACTGTTTCACAATGGAAACCCCAATTCAAACGAAAGCCCTCATTTCTCACACAGCATCTGTAAAACACAATGCGCTGAAATGCAGCTTATTGAGTATTCCGCACAAAGTAATGATCTAGCTGCTCCTTTGAAATGCATTCCATTCCACGTTCAGTGAGAACATCAGAGCCAATGCAGTTTTCAGCTAGCTTTGAAAACAAAGGTTCTAGCACCATTTACAACACTAAGTACATATTAGCAATAGGGAAGAAACTCAGAATGTGAAACTGCTTCACAGTGGAAAACCCGCTTCGAACGAAATCTCATTTCTCCCACAGCGACTGTAAAACACAATGCGCTGAAATACAGCTTATTGAGTATTCCACACAAAGTAATGATCTAACTGCTCCTTTAAAATGCAGACAACTCCACGTTCAGCGAGAACATCAGCGCCAATGCAGTTTTCAGCTACCTTTGAAAACCAAGGTTCTGGCACCATTTACAACACTAAGTACATATTAGCTATAGGGAAGAAACTCAGATTGTGAAACTGCTTCACAATTGAAAACCCGCTTCGAACGAAATCCCACATATCTTACACAGCGTCTATAAAACACAATGCGCTGAAATGCAGCTTATTGAGTATTCCACACAAAGTAATGATCTAGCTGTTCCTTTGAATTGAGATAACTCCACATTCAACGAGAACATCAGCGCCAATGCAGTTTTCCGCTACCTTTGAAAACCAAGGTTCTGGCACCATTTACAACACGAAGTATATGTTAGCTATAGGGAAGAAAAACACAATGCGCTGACATGCAGCTTATTGAGTATTATGCACAAAGTAATGATCTAGCTGTTCCTTTGAATTGCAGACAACTCCACATTCAACGAGAACATATGCACCAATGCAGTTTTCAGCTAGCTTTGAAAACCAAGGTTCTGGCACAATTTACAGCACTAACCACATGTTAGGTATAGGGAAGAAAAACACAATGCAGTGAAATGCAGCTTATTGAGTATTCCACACAAAGTAATGATCTAGCTGCTCCTTTGAATTGCAGACAACTCCACGTTCAGGGAGAACATCAGCGCCAATTTTGGTTTTCAGCTACCTTTGAAAACCAAGGTTCTAGCACCATTCACAACACTAAGTACATATTAGCAATAGGGAAGAAACTCAGAATGTGAAACTGCATCACAATGGAAAACCCGCTTCGAACGAAATCCCACGTTTCTCAAATCGCGTCTATAAAACACAATGCGCTGAAATGCAGCTTCTTGAGTATTCCGCACAAAGTAATCATCTAGCTGCTCCTTTGAATTGCAGACAACTTCTCGTTCATCGAGAACATCAGTGCCAATGCAGTTTTCAGCTACCTTTGAAAACCAAGGTTCGACACCATTTACAACACTAAGTACATATTAGCTATATGGAAGAAAAACACAATGCGCTGAAAAGCAGCTTATTGAGTATTCCGCACAAAGTAATGATCTAGCTGCACCTTTGAAATGCACACAACTCCACGTTCATCGAGAACATCAGCGCCAACGCAGTTTTCAGCTAGCTTTGAAAACCATGGTTGTGGCACATCTACAACACTAAGTACATATTAGCTATAGGGAAGAAAAACACAATGCGCTGAAATGCAGCTTACTGAGTATTCCACACAAAGTAATGATCTAGCTGCTCCTGTGAAATGCAGACAACTCCACATTCAACGAAAACATCTGCACCAATGCAGTTTTCAGCTACCTTTGAAAACCAAGGTTCTGGCACCATTTACAGCACTGAGTACATGTTAGGTATAGGGAAGAAAAACACAATGCGCTGAAATGCAGCTTATTGAGTATTCCACACAAAGTAATGATCTAGCTGCTCCTGTGAAATGCAGACAACTCCACGTTCAGGGAGAACATCAGCGCCAATGCAGTTTTCAGCTAGCTTTGAAAACCAAGGTTCTAGCACCATTTACAACACTAAGTACATATTAGCAATAGGGAAGAAACTCAGAATGTGAAACTGAATCACAATAGAAATCCCACTTCGAACGAAATCCCACGTTTCTCAAATCGCCTCTATAAAACACAATGCGCTGAAATGCAGCTTATGGAGTATTGCGCACAAAGTAATGATCTAGCTGCTCCTTTGAAATACATTCCATTCCACGTTCAGTTAGAACATCAGAGCCAACGCAGTTTTCAGCTACCTTTGAAAACCAAGGTTCTGGCACCATTTACAACACGAAGTATATGTTAGCTATAGGGAAGAAAAACACAATGCGCTGAAATACAGCTTATTGAGTATTCCACACAAAGTAATGATCTAGCTGCTCCTGTGAAATACAGACAACTCCACGTTCAGGGAGAACATCAGCGCCAATGCAGTTTTCAGCTAGCTTTGAAAACCAAGGTTCTGGCACTATTTAGAGCACGAAATACATGTTAGCTATAGGGAAGAAACTCAGAATATGAAACTGCTTCACAATGGAAAACCCGCTTCGAACGAAATCCCACGTTTCTCAAAACGCGTGTATAAAACACAATGCGCTGAAATGCAGCTTATTGAGTATTCCGCACAAAGTAATGATCTAGCTGCTCCTTTGAATTGCAGACATCTTCTCGTTCAGAGAGAACATCAGCGCCAACGCAGTTTTCAGCTACCTTTGAAAACCAAGGTTCTGGCACGATTTACAAAAGAAGTACATGTTAGCTATAGGGAGGAAAAACACAATGCGCTGAAATGCAGCTTATTGAGTATTCCTCACAAAGTAACGATCTAGCTGCTCCTTTGAAATGCAGACAACTCCAGGATCAGGGAGAACATCAGAGCCAATGCAGTTTTCAGCTACCTTCGAAAACCAAGGTTCTGGCACCATTTACAACACGAAATACATGTTAGCTATAGGGAAGAAACTCAGAATGTAAAACTGTTTCACAATGGAAACCCCAATTCAAACGAAAGCCCTCATTTCTCACACAGCATCTGTAAAACACAATGCGCTGAAATGCAGCTTATTGAGTATTCCGCACAAAGTAATGATCTAGCTGCTCCTTTGAAATGCATTCCATTCCACGTTCAGTGAGAACATCAGAGCCAACGCAGTTTTCAGCTAGCTTTGAAAACAAAGGTTCTGGCACCATTTACAACACGAAATACATGTTAGCTATAGGGAAGAAAAACACAATGGGCTGAAATGCAGCTTATTGAGTATTCCGCACAAAGTAATGATCTAGCTGCTCCTTTGAATTGCAGACAACTCCACATTCAACGAGAACATATGCACCAATGCAGTTTTCAGCTAGCTTTGAAAACCAAGGTTCTGGCACCGTTTACAACACGAAGTATACGTTAGGTATAGGGAAGAAAAACACAATGCGCTGAAATACAGCTTATTGAGTATTCCACACAAAGTAATGATCTAGCTGCTCCTTTGAAATGCAGACAACTCCACGTTCAGGGAGAACATCAGCGCCAATGCAGTTTTTAGCTAGCTTTGAAAACCAAGGTTCTGGCACTATTTAGAGCACGAAATACATGTTAGCTATAGGGAAGAAAGTCAGAATATGAAACTGCTTCACAATGGAAAACCCGCTTCGAACGAAATCCCACGTTTCTCAAAACGCGTGTATAAAACACAATGCGCTGAAATGCAGCTTATTGAGTATTCCGCACAAAGTAATGATCTAGCTGCTCCTTTGAATTGCAGACATCTTCTCGTTCAGAGAGAACATCAGCGCCAACGCAGTTTTCAGCTACCTTTGAAAACCAAGGTTCTGGCACGATTTACAAAAGAAGTACATGTTAGCTATAGGGAGGAAAAACACAATGCGCTGAAGGGCAGCTTATTGAGTATTCCTCACAAAGTAACGATCTAGCTGCTCCTTTGAAATGCAGACAACTCCAGGATCAGGGAGAACATCAGAGCCAATGCAGTTTTCAGCTACCTTCGAAAACCAAGGTTCTGGCACCATTTACAACACGAAGTACATGTTAGCTATAGGGAATAAACTCAGAATGTGAAACTGTTTCACAATGGAAACCCCAATTCAAACGAAAGCCCTCATTTCTCACACAGCATCTGTAAAACACAATGCGCTGAAATGCAGCTTATTGAGTATTCCGCACAAAGTAATGATCTAGCTGCTCCTTTGAAATGCATTCCATTCCACGTTCAGTGAGAACATCAGAGCCAATGCAGTTTTCAGCTAGCTTTGAAAACAAAGGTTCTGGCACCATTTACAACACTAAGTACATATTAGCAATAGGGAAGAAACTCAGAATGTGAAACTGCTTCACAGTGGAAAACCCGCTTCGAACGAAATCTCATTTCTCCCACAGCGTCTGTAAAACACAATGCGCTGAAATACAGCTTATTGAGTATTCCACACAAAGTAATGATCTAACTGCTCCTTTAAAATGCAGACAACTCCACGTTCAGCGAGAACATCAGCGCCAATGCAGTTTTCAGCTACCTTTGAAAACCAAGGTTCTGGCACCATTTACAACACTAAGTACATATTAGCTATAGGGAAGAAACTCAGATTGTGAAACTGCTTCACAATTGAAAACCCGCTTCGAACGAAATCCCACATATCTTACACAGCGTCTATAAAACACAATGCGCTGAAATGCAGCTTATTGAGTATTCCACACAAAGTAATGATCTAGCTGTTCCTTTGAATTGAGATAACTCCACATTCAAAGAGAACATCAGCGCCAATGCAGTTTTCCGCTACCTTTGAAAACCAAGGTTCTGGCACCATTTACAACACGAAGTATATGTTAGCTATAGGGAAGAAAAACACAATGCGCTGACATGCAGCTTATTGAGTATTATGCACAAAGTAATGATCTAGCTGTTCCTTTGAATTGCAGACAACTCCACATTCAACGAGAACATATGCACCAATGCAGTTTTCAGCTAGCTTTGAAAACCAAGGTTCTGGCACAATTTACAGCACTAACCACATGTTAGGTATAGGGAAGAAAAACACAATGCAGTGAAATGCAGCTTATTGAGTATTCCACACAAAGTAATGATCTAGCTGCTCCTTTGAATTGCAGACAACTCCACGTTCAGGGAGAACATCAGCGCCAATTTTGGTTTTCAGCTACCTTTGAAAACCAAGGTTCTAGCACCATTCACAACACTAAGTACATATTAGCAATAGGGAAGAAACTCAGAATGTGAAACTGCATCACAATGGAAAACCCGCTTCGAACGAAATCCCACGTTTCTCAAATCGCGTCTATAAAACACAATGCGCTGAAATGCAGCTTCTTGAGTATTCCGCACAAAGTAATCATCTAGCTGCTCCTTTGAATTGCAGACAACTTCTCGTTCATCGAGAACATCAGTGCCAATGCAGTTTTCAGCTACCTTTGAAAACCAAGGTTCGACACCATTTACAACACTAAGTACATATTAGCTATATGGAAGAAAAACACAATGCGCTGAAAAGCAGCTTATTGAGTATTCCGCACAAAGTAATGATCTAGCTGCACCTTTGAAATGCACACAACTCCACGTTCATCGAGAACATCAGCGCCAACGCAGTTTTCAGCTAGCTTTGAAAACCATGGTTGTGGCACATCTACAACACTAAGTACATATTAGCTATAGGGAAGAAAAACACAATGCGCTGAAATGCAGCTTACTGAGTATTCCACACAAAGTAATGATCTAGCTGCTCCTGTGAAATGCAGACAACTCCACATTCAACGAAAACATCTGCACCAATGCAGTTTTCAGCTACCTTTGAAAACCAAGGTTCTGGCACCATTTACAGCACTGAGTACATGTTAGGTATAGGGAAGAAAAACACAATGCGCTGAAATGCAGCTTATTGAGTATTCCACACAAAGTAATGATCTAGCTGCTCCTGTGAAATGCAGACAACTCCACGTTCAGGGAGAACATCAGCGCCAATGCAGTTTTCAGCTAGCTTTGAAAACCAAGGTTCTAGCACCATTTACAACACTAAGTACATATTAGCAATAGGGAAGAAACTCAGAATGTGAAACTGAATCACAATAGAAATCCCACTTCGAACGAAATCCCACGTTTCTCAAATCGCCTCTATAAAACACAATGCGCTGAAATGCAGCTTATGGAGTATTGCGCACAAAGTAATGATCTAGCTGCTCCTTTGAAATACATTCCATTCCACGTTCAGTTAGAACATCAGAGCCAACGCAGTTTTCAGCTACCTTTGAAAACCAAGGTTCTGGCACCATTTACAACACGAAGTATATGTTAGCTATAGGGAAGAAAAACACAATGCGCTGAAATACAGCTTATTGAGTATTCCACACAAAGTAATGATCTAGCTGCTCCTGTGAAATACAGACAACTCCACGTTCAGGGAGAACATCAGCGCCAATGCAGTTTTCAGCTAGCTTTGAAAACCAAGGTTCTGGCACTATTTAGAGCACGAAATACATGTTAGCTATAGGGAAGAAACTCAGAATATGAAACTGCTTCACAATGGAAAACCCGCTTCGAACGAAATCCCACGTTTCTCAAAACGCGTGTATAAAACACAATGCGCTGAAATGCAGCTTATTGAGTATTCCGCACAAAGTAATGATCTAGCTGCTCCTTTGAATTGCAGACATCTTCTCGTTCAGAGAGAACATCAGCGCCAACGCAGTTTTCAGCTACCTTTGAAAACCAAGGTTCTGGCACGATTTACAAAAGAAGTACATGTTAGCTATAGGGAGGAAAAACACAATGCGCTGAAATGCAGCTTATTGAGTATTCCTCACAAAGTAACGATCTAGCTGCTCCTTTGAAATGCAGACAACTCCAGGATCAGGGAGAACATCAGAGCCAATGCAGTTTTCAGCTACCTTCGAAAACCAAGGTTCTGGCACCATTTACAACACGAAATACATGTTAGCTATAGGGAAGAAACTCAGAATGTAAAACTGTTTCACAATGGAAACCCCAATTCAAACGAAAGCCCTCATTTCTCACACAGCATCGGTAAAACACAATGCGCTGAAATGCAGCTTATTGAGTATTCCGCACAAAGTAATGATCTAGCTGCTCCTTTGAAATGCATTCCATTCCACGTTCAGTGAGAACATCAGAGCCAACGCAGTTTTCAGCTAGCTTTGAAAACAAAGGTTCTGGCACCATTTACAACACGAAATACATGTTAGCTATAGGGAAGAAAAACACAATGCGCTGAAATGCAGCTTATTGAGTATTCCGCACAAAGTAATGATCTAGCTGCTCCTTTGAATTGCAGACAACTCCACATTCAACGAGAACATATGCACCAATGCAGTTTTCAGCTAGCTTTGAAAACCAAGGTTCTGGCACCATTTACAACACGAAGTATATGTTAGGTATAGGGAAGAAAAACACAATGCGCTGAAATACAGCTTATTGAGTATTCCACACAAAGTAATGATCTAGCTGCTCCTTTGAAATGCAGACAACTCCACGTTCAGGGAGAACATCAGCGCCAATGCAGTTTTCAGCTAGCTTTGAAAACCAAGGTTCTGGCACTATTTAGAGCACGAAATACATGTTAGCTATAGGGAAGAAACTCAGAATATGAAACTGCTTCACAATGGAAAACCCGCTTCGAACGAAATCCCACGTTTCTCAAAACGCGTGTATAAAACACAATGCGCTGAAATGCAGCTTATTGAGTATTCCGCACAAAGTAATGATCTAGCTGCTCCTTTGAATTGCAGACATCTTCTCGTTCAGAGAGAACATCAGCACCAACGCAGTTTTCAGCTACCTTTGAAAACCAAGGTTCTGGCACGATTTACAAAAGAAGTACATGTTAGCTATAGGGAGGAAAAACACAATGCGCTGAAGGGCAGCTTATTGAGTATTCCTCACAAAGTAACGATCTAGCTGCTCCTTTGAAATGCAGACAACTCCAGGATCAGGGAGAACATAAGAGCCAATGCAGTTTTCAGCTACCTTCGAAAACCAAGGTTCTGGCACCATTTACAACACGAAGTACATGTTAGCTATAGGGAAGAAACTCAGAATGTGAAACTGTTTCACAATGGAAACCCCAATTCAAACGAAAGCCCTCATTTCTCACACAGCATCTGTAAAACACAATGCGCTGAAATGCAGCTTATTGAGTATTCCGCACAAAGTAATGATATATCTGCTCCTTTGAAATGCATTCCATTCCACGTTCAGTGAGAACATCAGAGCCAATGCAGTTTTCAGCTAGCTTTGAAAACAAAGGTTCTAGCACCATTTACAACACTAAGTACATATTAGCAATAGGGAAGAAACTCAGAATGTGAAACTGCTTCACAGTGGAAAACCCGCTTCGAACGAAATCTCATTTCTCCCACAGCGTCTGTAAAACACAATGCGCTGAAATACAGCTTATTGAGTATTCCACACAAAGTAATGATCTAACTGCTCCTTTAAAATGCAGACAACTCCACGTTCAGCGAGAACATCAGCGCCAATGCAGTTTTCAGCTACCTTTGAAAACCAAGGTTCTGGCACCATTTACAACACTAAGTACATATTAGCTATAGGGAAGAAACTCAGATTGTGAAACTGCTTCACAATTGAAAACCCGCTTCGAACGAAATCCCACATATCTTACACAGCGTCTATAAAACACAATGCGCTGAAATGCAGCTTATTGAGTATTCCACACAAAGTAATGATCTAGCTGTTCCTTTGAATTGAGATAACTCCACATTCAACGAGAACATCAGCGCCAATGCAGTTTTCCGCTACCTTTGAAAACCAAGGTTCTGGCACCATTTACAACACGAAGTATATGTTAGCTATAGGGAAGAAAAACACAATGCGCTGACATGCAGCTTATTGAGTATTATGCACAAAGTAATGATCTAGCTGTTCCTTTGAATTGCAGACAACTCCACATTCAACGAGAACATATGCACCAATGCAGTTTTCAGCTAGCTTTGAAAACCAAGGTTCTGGCACAATTTACAGCACTAACCACATGTTAGGTATAGGGAAGAAAAACACAATGCGCTGAAATGCAGCTTATTGAGTATTCCACACAAAGTAATGATCTAGCTGCTCCTTTGAATTGCAGACAACTCCACGTTCAGGGAGAACATCAGCGCCAATTTTGGTTTTCAGCTACCTTTGAAAACCAAGGTTCTAGCACCATTCACAACACTAAGTACATATTAGCTATAGGGAAGAAACTCAGAATGTGAAACTGCATCACAATGGAAAACCCGCTTCGAACGAAATCCCACGTTTCTCAAATCGCGTCTATAAAACACAATGCGCTGAAATGCAGCTTATTGAGTATTCCGCACAAAGTAATGATCTAGCTGCTCCTTTGAATTGCAGACATCTTCTCGTTCAGAGAGAACATCAGCGCCAACGCAGTTTTCAGCTACCTTTGAAAACCAAGGTTCTGGCACGATTTACAAAAGAAGTACATGTTAGCTATAGGGAGGAAAAACACAATGCGCTGAAATGCAGCTTATTGAGTATTCCTCACAAAGTAACGATCTAGCTGCTCCTTTGAAATGCAGACAACTCCAGGATCAGGGAGAACATCAGAGCCAATGCAGTTTTCAGCTACCTTCGAAAACCAAGGTTCTGGCACCATTTACAACACGAAATACATGTTAGCTATAGGGAAGAAACTCAGAATGTAAAACTGTTTCACAATGGAAACCCCAATTCAAACGAAAGCCCTCATTTCTCACACAGCATCGGTAAAACACAATGCGCTGAAATGCAGCTTATTGAGTATTCCGCACAAAGTAATGATCTAGCTGCTCCTTTGAAATGCATTCCATTCCACGTTCAGTGAGAACATCAGAGCCAACGCAGTTTTCAGCTAGCTTTGAAAACAAAGGTTCTGGCACCATTTACAACACGAAATACATGTTAGCTATAGGGAAGAAAAACACAATGCGCTGAAATGCAGCTTATTGAGTATTCCGCACAAAGTAATGATCTAGCTGCTCCTTTGAATTGCAGACAACTCCACATTCAACGAGAACATATGCACCAATGCAGTTTTCAGCTAGCTTTGAAAACCAAGGTTCTGGCACCATTTACAACACGAAGTATATGTTAGGTATAGGGAAGAAAAACACAATGCGCTGAAATACAGCTTATTGAGTATTCCACACAAAGTAATGATCTAGCTGCTCCTTTGAAATGCAGACAACTCCACGTTCAGGGAGAACATCAGCGCCAATGCAGTTTTCAGCTAGCTTTGAAAACCAAGGTTCTGGCACTATTTAGAGCACGAAATACATGTTAGCTATAGGGAAGAAACTCAGAATATGAAACTGCTTCACAATGGAAAACCCGCTTCGAACGAAATCCCACGTTTCTCAAAACGCGTGTATAAAACACAATGCGCTGAAATGCAGCTTATTGAGTATTCCGCACAAAGTAATGATCTAGCTGCTCCTTTGAATTGCAGACATCTTCTCGTTCAGAGAGAACATCAGCACCAACGCAGTTTTCAGCTACCTTTGAAAACCAAGGTTCTGGCACGATTTACAAAAGAAGTACATGTTAGCTATAGGGAGGAAAAACACAATGCGCTGAAGGGCAGCTTATTGAGTATTCCTCACAAAGTAACGATCTAGCTGCTCCTTTGAAATGCAGACAACTCCAGGATCAGGGAGAACATAAGAGCCAATGCAGTTTTCAGCTACCTTCGAAAACCAAGGTTCTGGCACCATTTACAACACGAAGTACATGTTAGCTATAGGGAAGAAACTCAGAATGTGAAACTGTTTCACAATGGAAACCCCAATTCAAACGAAAGCCCTCATTTCTCACACAGCATCTGTAAAACACAATGCGCTGAAATGCAGCTTATTGAGTATTCCGCACAAAGTAATGATCTATCTGCTCCTTTGAAATGCATTCCATTCCACGTTCAGTGAGAACATCAGAGCCAATGCAGTTTTCAGCTAGCTTTGAAAACAAAGGTTCTAGCACCATTTACAACACTAAGTACATATTAGCAATAGGGAAGAAACTCAGAATGTGAAACTGCTTCACAGTGGAAAACCCGCTTCGAACGAAATCTCATTTCTCCCACAGCGTCTGTAAAACACAATGCGCTGAAATACAGCTTATTGAGTATTCCACACAAAGTAATGATCTAACTGCTCCTTTAAAATGCAGACAACTCCACGTTCAGCGAGAACATCAGCGCCAATGCAGTTTTCAGCTACCTTTGAAAACCAAGGTTCTGGCACCATTTACAACACTAAGTACATATTAGCTATAGGGAAGAAACTCAGATTGTGAAACTGCTTCACAATTGAAAACCCGCTTCGAACGAAATCCCACATATCTTACACAGCGTCTATAAAACACAATGCGCTGAAATGCAGCTTATTGAGTATTCCACACAAAGTAATGATCTAGCTGTTCCTTTGAATTGAGATAACTCCACATTCAACGAGAACATCAGCGCCAATGCAGTTTTCCGCTACCTTTGAAAACCAAGGTTCTGGCACCATTTACAACACGAAGTATATGTTAGCTATAGGGAAGAAAAACACAATGCGCTGACATGCAGCTTATTGAGTATTATGCACAAAGTAATGATCTAGCTGTTCCTTTGAATTGCAGACAACTCCACATTCAACGAGAACATATGCACCAATGCAGTTTTCAGCTAGCTTTGAAAACCAAGGTTCTGGCACAATTTACAGCACTAACCACATGTTAGGTATAGGGAAGAAAAACACAATGCGCTGAAATGCAGCTTATTGAGTATTCCACACAAAGTAATGATCTAGCTGCTCCTTTGAATTGCAGACAACTCCACGTTCAGGGAGAACATCAGCGCCAATTTTGGTTTTCAGCTACCTTTGAAAACCAAGGTTCTAGCACCATTCACAACACTAAGTACATATTAGCTATAGGGAAGAAACTCAGAATGTGAAACTGCATCACAATGGAAAACCCGCTTCGAACGAAATCCCACGTTTCTCAAATCGCGTCTATAAAACACAATGCGCTGAAATGCAGCTTCTTGAGTATTCCGCACAAAGTAATCATCTAGCTGCTCCTTTGAATTGCAGACAACTTCTCGTTCATCGAGAACATCAGTGCCAATGCAGTTTTCAGCTACCTTTGAAAACCAAGGTTCGACACCATTTACAACACTAAGTACATATTAGCTATATGGAAGAAAAACACAATGCGCTGAAAAGCAGCTTATTGAGTATTCCGCACAAAGTAATGATCTAGCTGCACCTTTGAAATGCACACAACTCCACGTTCAAAGAGAACATCAGCGCCAACGCAGTTTTCAGCTAGCTTTGAAAACCATGGTTGTGGCACATCTACAACACTAAGTACATATTAGCTATAGGGAAGAAAAACACAATGCGCTGAAATGCAGCTTACTGAGTATTCCACACAAAGTAATGATCTAGCTGCTCCTGTGAAATGCAGACAACTCCACATTCAACGAAAACATCTGCACCAATGCAGTTTTCAGCTACCTTTGAAAACCAAGGTTCTGGCACCATTTACAGCACTGAGTACATGTTAGGTATAGGGAAGAAAAACACAATGCGCTGAAATGCAGCTTATTGAGTATTCCACACAAAGTAACGATCTAGCTGCTCCTTTGAAATGCAGACAACTCCACGTTCAGGGAGAACATCAGCGCCAATGCAGTTTTCAGCTACCTTCGAAAACCAAGGTTCTGGCACCATTTACAACACGAAGTACATGTTAGCTATAGGGAAGAAACTCAGAATGTGAAACTGTTTCACAATGGAAACCCCAATTCAAACGAAAGCCCTCATTTCTCACACAGCATCTGTAAAACACAATGCGCTGAAATGCAGCTTATTGAGTATTCCGCACAAAGTAATGATCTAGCTGCTCCTTTGAAATGCATTCCATTCCACGTTCAGTGAGAACATCAGAGCCAATGCAGTTTTCAGCTAGCTTTGAAAACCAAGGTTCTGGCACCATTTACAATACGAAGTACATGTTAGCTATAGGGAAGAAAAACACAATGCGCTGAAATGCAGCTTATTGAGTATTCCGCACAAAGTAATGATCTAGCTGCTCCTTTGAAATGCAGACAACTCCACGTTCAGGGAGAACATCAGCGCCAATGCAGTTTTCAGCTAGCTTTGAAAACCAAGGTTTTAGCACCATTTACAACACGAAGTACATATTAGCAATAGGGAAGAAACTCAGAATGTGAAACTGAATCACAATAAAAATCCCACTTCGAACGAAATCCCACGTTTCTCAAATCGCCTCTATAAAACACAATGCGCTGAAATGCAGCTTCTTGAGTATCCCGCACAAAGTAATCATCTAGCTGCTCCTTTGAATTGCAGACAACTTCTCGTTCATCGGGAACATCAGTGCCAATGCAGTTTTCAGCTAGCTTTGAAAACCATGGTTGTGGCACATCTACAACACTAAGTACATATTAGCTATAGGGAAGAAAAACACAATGCGCTGAAATGCAGCTTACTGAGTATTCCACACAAAGTAATGATCTAGCTGCTCCTGTGAAATGCAGACAACTCCACGTTCAGGGAGAACATCAGCGCCAATGCAGTTTTCAGCTACCTTTGAAAACCAAGGTTCTAGCACCATTTACAACACTAAGTACATATTAGCAATAGGGAAGAAACTCAGAATGTGAAACTGAATCACAATAGAAATCCCACTTCGAACGAAATCCCACGTTTCTCAAATCGCCTCTATAAAACACAATGCGCTGAAATGCAGCTTATGGAGTATTGCGCACAAAGTAATGATCTAGCTGCTCCTTTGAAATACATTCCATTCCACGTTCAGTTAGAACATCAGAGCCAACGCAGTTTTCAGCTACCTTTGAAAACCAAGGTTCGACACCATTTACAACACGAAGTATATGTTAGCTATAGGGAAGAAAAACACAATGCGCTGAAATACAGCTTATTGAGTATTCCACACAAAGTAATGATCTAGCTGCTCCTGTGAAATGCAGACAACTCCACGTTCAGGGAGAACATCAGCGCCAATCCAGTTTTCAGCTAGCTTTGAAAACCAAGGTTCTGGCACTATTTAGAGCACGAAATACATGTTAGCTATAGGGAAGAAACTCAGAATATGAAACTGCTTCACAATGGAAAACCCGCTTCGAACGAAATCCCACGTTTCTCAAATCGCCCCTATAAAACACAATGCGCTGAAATGCAGCTTATTGAGTATTCCGCACAAAGTAATGATCTAGCTGCTTCTTTGAATTGAGATAACTCAACTTTCAACGAGAACATCAGAGCCAATGCAGTTTTCAGCTACCTTTGAAAACCAAGGTTCTGGCACGATTTACAAAAGAAGTACATGTTAGCTATAGGGAGGAAAAACACAATGCGCTGAAATGCAGCTTATTGAGTATTCCTCACAAAGTAACGATCTAGCTGCTCCTTTGAAATGCAGACAACTCCAGGATCAGGGAGAACATCAGAGCCAATGCAGTTTTCAGCTACCTTCAAAAACCAAGGTTCTGGCACCATTTACAACACGAAATACATGTTAGCTATAGGGAAGAAACTCAGAATGTGAAACTGGTTCACAATGGAAACCCCAATTCAAACGAAAGCCCTCATTTCTCACACAGCATCTGTAAAACACAATGCGCTGAAATGCAGCTTATTGAGTATTCCTCACAAAGTAACGATCTAGCTGCTCCTTTGAAATGCAGACAACTCCAGGATCAGTGAGAACATCAGAGCCAATGCAGTTTTCAGCTACCTTCGAAAACCAAGGTTCTGGCACCATTTACAACACGAAATACATGTTAGCTATAGGGAAGAAACTCAGAATGTGAAACTGTTTCACAATGGAAACCCCAATTCAAACGAAAGCCCTCATTTCTCACACAGCATCTGTAAAACACAATGCGCTGAAATGCAGCTTATTGAGTATTCCGCACAAAGTAATGATCTAGCTGCTCCTTTGAAATGCATTCCATTCCACGTTCAGTGAGAACATCAGAGCCAACGCAGTTTTCAGCTAGCTTTGAAAACCAAGGTTCTGGCACCATTTACAACACGAAATACATGTTAGCTATAGGGAAGAAAAACACAATGCGCTGAAATGCAGCTTATTGAGTATTCCGCACAAAGTAATGATCTAGCTGCTCCTTTGAATTGCAGACAACTCCACATTCAACGAGAACATCTGCACCAATGCAGTTTTCAGCTAGCTTTGAAAACCAATGTTATGGCACCGTTTACAACACGAAGTATACGTTAGGTATAGGGAAGAAAAACACAATGCGCTGAAATGCAGCTTATTGAGTATTCCGCACAAAGTAATGATCTAGCTGCTCCTTTGAAATGCAGACAACTCCACGTTCAGGGAGAACATCAGCGCCAATGCAGTTTTCAGCTAGCTTTGAAAACCAAGGTTCTAGCACCATTTACAACACTAAGTACATATTAGCAATAGGGAAGAAACTCAGAATGTGAAACTGCTTCACAATGGAAAACCCGCTTCGAACGAAATCTCATTTCTCACACAGCGTCTGTAAAACACAATGCGCTGAAATACAGCTTATTGAGTATTCCACACAAAGTAATGATCTAACTGCTCCTTTGAAATGCAGACAACTCCACGTTCAGCGAGAACATCAGCGCCAATGCAGTTTTCAGCTACCTTTGAAAACCAAGGTTCTGGCACCATTTACAACACTAAGTACATATTAGCAATAGGGAAGAAACTCAGAATGTGAAACTGAATCACAATAGAAATCCCACTTCGAACGAAATCCCACGTTTCTCAAATCGCCTCTATAAAACACAATGCGCTGAAATGCAGCTTATGGAGTATTGCGCACAAAGTAATGATCTAGCTGCTCCTTTGAAATACATTCCATTCCACGTTCAGTTAGAACATCAGAGCCAACGCAGTTTTCAGCTACCTTTGAAAACCAAGATTCTGGCACCATTTACAACACGAAGTATATGTTAGCTATAGGGAAGAAAAACACAATGCGCTGAAATACAGCTTATTGAGTATTCCACACAAAGTAATGATCTAGCTGCTCCCTTGAAATGCAGACAACTCCACGTTCAGGGAGAACATCAGCGCCAATCCAGTTTTCAGCTACCTTCGAAAACCAAGGTTCTGGCACTATTTAGAGCACGAAATACATGTTAGCTATAGGGAAGAAACTCAGAATATGAAACTGCTTCACAATGGAAAACCCGCTTCGAACGAAATCCCACGTTTCTCAAAACGCGTGTATAAAACACAATGCGCTGAAATGCAGCTTATTGAGTATTCCGCACAAAGTAATGATCTAGCTGCTCCTTTGAATTGCGATAACTCAACTTTCAACGAGAACATCAGAGCCAATGCAGTTTTCAGCTACCTTTGAAAACCAAGGTTCTGGCACGATTTACAAAAGAAGTACATGTTAGCTATAGGGAGGAAAAACACAATGCGCTGAAATGCAGCTTATTGAGTATTCCTCACAAAGTAACGATCTAGCTGCTCCTTTGAAATGCAGACAACTCCAGGATCAGGGAGAACATCAGAGCCAATGCAGTTTTCAGCTACCTTCGAAAACCAAGGTTCTGGCACCATTTACAACACGAAATACATGTTAGCTATAGGGAAGAAACTCAGAATGTGAAACTGTTTCACAATGGAAACCCCAATTCAAACGAAAGCCCTCATTTCTCACACAGCATCTGTAAAACACAATGCGCTGAAATGCAGCTTATTGAGTATTCCTCACAAAGTAACGATCTAGCTGCTCCTTTGAAATGCAGACAACTCCAGGATCAGGGAGAACATCAGAGCCAATGCAGTTTTCAGCTACCTTCGAAAACCAAGGTTCTGGCACCATTTACAACACGAAATACATGTTAGCTATAGGGAAGAAACTCAGAATGTGAAACTGTTTCACAATGGAAACCCCAATTCAAACGAAAGCCCTCATTTCTCACACAGCATCTGTAAAACACAATGCGCTGAAATGCAGCTTATTGAGTATTCCGCACAAAGTAATGATCTAGCTGTTCCTTTGAATTGAGATAACTCCACATTCAACGAGAACATCAGCGCCAATGCAGTTTTCCGCTACCTTTGAAAACCAAGGTTCTGGCACCATTTACAACACGAAGTATATGTTAGCTATAGGGAAGAAAAACACAATGCGCTGACATGCAGCTTATTGAGTATTATGCACAAAGTAATGATCTAGCTGCTCCTTTGAATTGCAGACAACTCCACATTCAACGAGAACATCTGCACCAATGCAGTTTTCAGCTAGCTTTGAAAACCAAGGTTCTGGCACAATTTACAGCACTAACCACATGTTAGGTATAGGGAAGAAAAACACAATGCGCTGAAATGCAGCTTATTGAGTATTCCACACAAAGTAATGATCTAGCTGCTCCTTTGAATTGCAGACAACTCCACGTTCAGCGAGAACATCAGCGCCAATTTTGGTTTTCAGCTACCTTTGAAAACCAAGGTTCTAGCACCATTTACAACACTAAGTACATATTAGCTATAGGGAAGAAACTCAGAATGTGAAACTGCATCACAATGGAAAACCCGCTTCGAACGAAATCCCACGTTTCTCAAATCGCTTCTATAAAACACAATGCGCTGAAATGCAGCTTCTTGAGTATTCCGCACAAAGTAATGATCTAGCTGCTCCTTTGAATTGCAGACAACTTCTCGTTCATCGAGAACATCAGTGCCAATGCAGTTTTCAGCTACCTTTGAAAACCAAGGTTCTGACACCATTTACAACACTAAGTACATATTAGCTATATGGAAGAAAAACACAATGCGCTGAAAAGCAGCTTATTGAGTATTCCACACAAAGTAATGATCTAGCTGCTCCTGTGAAATGCAGACAACTCCACGTTCAGGGAGAACATCAGCGCCAATGCAGTTTTCAGCCAGCTTTGAAAACCAAGGTTCTAGCACCATTTACAACACTAAGTACATATTAGCAATAGGGAAGAAACTCAGAATGTGAAACTGAATCACAATAGAAATCCCACTTCGAACGAAATCCCACGTTTCTCAAATCGCCTCTATAAAACACAATGCGCTGAAATGCAGCTTATGGAGTATTGCGCACAAAGTAATGATCTAGCTGCTCCTTTGAAATACATTCCATTCCACGTTCAGTTAGAACATCAGAGCCAACGCAGTTTTCAGCTACCTTTGAAAACCAAGGTTCTGGCACCATTTACAACACGAAGTATATGTTAGCTATAGGGAAGAAAAACACAATGCGCTGAAATACAGCTTATTGAGTATTCCACACAAAGTAATGATCTAGCTGCTCCTGTGAAATACAGACAACTCCACGTTCAGGGAGAACATCAGCGCCAATCCAGTTTTCAGCTAGCTTTGAAAACCAAGGTTCTGGCACTATTTAGAGCACGAAATACATGTTAGCTATAGGGAAGAAACTCAGAATATGAAACTGCTTCACAATGGAAA
The DNA here is from genome assembly GCF_017591425.1 of Ochotona curzoniae. Classification (NCBI taxonomy): domain Eukaryota; kingdom Metazoa; phylum Chordata; class Mammalia; order Lagomorpha; family Ochotonidae; genus Ochotona; species Ochotona curzoniae. The sequence continues at coordinate 73,775 of NW_024465409.1, forward strand.
ACCCGCTTCGAACGAAATCCCACGTTTCTCAAAACGCGTGTATAAAACACAATGCGCTGAAATGCAGCTTATTGAGTATTCCGCACAAAGTAATGATCTAGCTGCTCCTTTGAATTGCAGACATCTTCTCGTTCAGAGAGAACATCAGCGCCAACGCAGTTTTCAGCTACCTTTGAAAACCAAGGTTCTGGCACGATTTACAAAAGAAGTACATGTTAGCTATAGGGAGGAAAAACACAATGCGCTGAAATGCAGCTTATTGAGTATTCCTCACAAAGTAACGATCTAGCTGCTCCTTTGAAATGCAGACAACTCCAGGATCAGGGAGAACATCAGAGCCAATGCAGTTTTCAGCTACCTTCGAAAACCAAGGTTCTGGCACCATTTACAACACGAAGTACATGTTAGCTATAGGGAAGAAACTCAGAATGTGAAACTGTTTCACAATGGAAACCCCAATTCAAACGAAAGCCCTCATTTCTCACACAGCATCTGTAAAACACAATGCGCTGAAATGCAGCTTATTGAGTATTCCGCACAAAGTAATGATCTAGCTGCTCCTTTGAAATGCAGACAACTCCACGTTCAGTGAGAACATCAGAGCCAATGCAGTTTTCAGCTAGCTTTGAAAACAAAGGTTCTGGCACCATTTACAACACGAAATACATGTTAGCTATAGGGAAGAAAAACACAATGGGCTGAAATGCAGCTTATTGAGTATTCCGCACAAAGTAATGATCTAGCTGCTCCTTTGAAATGCAGACAACTCCACGTTCAGGGAGAACATCAGCGCCAATGCAGTTTTCAGCTAGCTTTGAAAACCAAGGTTTTAGCACCATTTACAACACTAAGTACATATTAGCAATAGGGAAGAAACTCAGAATGTGAAACTGAATCACAATAGAAATCCCACTTCGAACGAAATCCCACGTTTCTCAAATCGCCTCTATAAAACACAATGCGCTGAAATGCAGCTTCTTGAGTATTCCGCACAAAGTAATCATCTAGCTGCTCGGGAACATCAGTGCCAATGCAGTTTTCAGCTACCTTTGAAAACCAAGGTTCGACACCATTTACAACACTAAGTACATATTAGCTATATGGAACAAAAACACAATGCGCTGAAAAGCAGCTTATTGAGTATTCCGCACAAAGTAATGATCTAGCTGCTCCTTTGAAATGCACACAACTCCACGTTCAAAGAGAACATCAGCGCCAACGCAGTTTTCAGCTAGCTTTGAAAACCATGGTTGTGGCACATCTACAACACTAAGTACATATTAGCTATAGGGAAGAAAAACACAATGCGCTGAAATGCAGCTTACTGAGTATTCCACACAAAGTAATGATCTAGCTGCTCCTGTGAAATGCAGACAACTCCACGTTCAGGGAGAACATCAGCGCCAATGCAGTTTTCAGCTAGCTTTGAAAACCAAGGTTCTAGCACCATTTACAACACTAAGTACATATTAGCAATAGGGAAGAAACTCAGAATGTGAAACTGAATCACAATAGAAATCCCACTTCGAACGAAATCCCACGTTTCTCAAATCGCCTCTATAAAACACAATGCGCTGAAATGCAGCTTATGGAGTATTGCGCACAAAGTAATGATCTAGCTGCTCCTTTGAAATACATTCCATTCCACGTTCAGTTAGAACATCAGAGCCAACGCAGTTTTCAGCTACCTTTGAAAACCAAGGTTCTGGCACCATTTACAACACGAAGTATATGTTAGCTATAGGGAAGAAAAACACAATGCGCTGAAATACAGCTTATTGAGTATTCCACACAAAGTAATGATCTAGCTGCTCCTGTGAAATACAGACAACTCCACGTTCAGGGAGAACATCAGCGCCAATCCAGTTTTCAGCTAGCTTTGAAAACCAAGGTTCTGGCACTATTTAGAGCACGAAATACATGTTAGCTATAGGGAAGAAACTCAGAATATGAAACTGCTTCACAATGGAAAACCCGCTTCGAACGAAATCCCACGTTTCTCAAAACGCGTGTATAAAACACAATGCGCTGAAATGCAGCTTATTGAGTATTCCGCACAAAGTAATGATCTAGCTGCTCCTTTGAATTGCAGACATCTTCTCGTTCAGAGAGAACATCAGCGCCAACGCAGTTTTCAGCTACCTTTGAAAACCAAGGTTCTGGCACGATTTACAAAAGAAGTACATGTTAGCTATAGGGAGGAAAAACACAATGCGCTGAAATGCAGCTTATTGAGTATTCCTCACAAAGTAACGATCTAGCTGCTCCTTTGAAATGCAGACAACTCCAGGATCAGGGAGAACATCAGAGCCAATGCAGTTTTCAGCTACCTTCGAAAACCAAGGTTCTGGCACCATTTACAACACGAAGTACATGTTAGCTATAGGGAAGAAACTCAGAATGTGAAACTGTTTCACAATGGAAACCCCAATTCAAACGAAAGCCCTCATTTCTCACACAGCATCTGTAAAACACAATGCGCTGAAATGCAGCTTATTGAGTATTCCGCACAAAGTAATGATCTAGCTGCTCCTTTGAAATGCAGACAACTCCACGTTCAGTGAGAACATCAGAGCCAATGCAGTTTTCAGCTAGCTTTGAAAACAAAGGTTCTGGCACCATTTACAACACGAAATACATGTTAGCTATAGGGAAGAAAAACACAATGGGCTGAAATGCAGCTTATTGAGTATTCCGCACAAAGTAATGATCTAGCTGCTCCTTTGAAATGCAGACAACTCCACGTTCAGGGAGAACATCAGCGCCAATGCAGTTTTCAGCTAGCTTTGAAAACCAAGGTTTTAGCACCATTTACAACACTAAGTACATATTAGCAATAGGGAAGAAACTCAGAATGTGAAACTGAATCACAATAGAAATCCCACTTCGAACGAAATCCCACGTTTCTCAAATCGCCTCTATAAAACACAATGCGCTGAAATGCAGCTTCTTGAGTATTCCGCACAAAGTAATCATCTAGCTGCTCCTTTGAATTGCAGACAACTTCTCGTTCATCGGGAACATCAGTGCCAATGCAGTTTTCAGCTACCTTTGAAAACCAAGGTTCGACACCATTTACAACACTAAGTACATATTAGCTATATGGAACAAAAACACAATGCGCTGAAAAGCAGCTTATTGAGTATTCCGCACAAAGTAATGATCTAGCTGCACCTTTGAAATGCACACAACTCCACGTTCAAAGAGAACATCAGCGCCAACGCAGTTTTCAGCTAGCTTTGAAAACCATGGTTGTGGCACATCTACAACACTAAGTACATATTAGCTATAGGGAAGAAAAACACAATGCGCTGAAATGCAGCTTACTGAGTATTCCACACAAAGTAATGATCTAGCTGCTCCTGTGAAATGCAGACAACTCCACGTTCAGGGAGAACATCAGCGCCAATGCAGTTTTCAGCTAGCTTTGAAAACCAAGGTTCTAGCACCATTTACAACACTAAGTACATATTAGCAATAGGGAAGAAACTCAGAATGTGAAACTGAATCACAATAGAAATCCCACTTCGAACGAAATCCCACGTTTCTCAAATCGCCTCTATAAAACACAATGCGCTGAAATGCAGCTTATGGAGTATTGCGCACAAAGTAATGATCTAGCTGCTCCTTTGAAATACATTCCATTCCACGTTCAGTTAGAACATCAGAGCCAACGCAGTTTTCAGCTACCTTTGAAAACCAAGGTTCTGGCACCATTTACAACACGAAGTATATGTTAGCTATAGGGAAGAAAAACACAATGCGCTGAAATACAGCTTATTGAGTATTCCACACAAAGTAATGATCTAGCTGCTCCTGTGAAATACAGACAACTCCACGTTCAGGGAGAACATCAGCGCCAATCCAGTTTTCAGCTAGCTTTGAAAACCAAGGTTCTGGCACTATTTAGAGCACGAAATACATGTTAGCTATAGGGAAGAAACTCAGAATATGAAACTGCTTCACAATGGAAAACCCGCTTCGAACGAAATCCCACGTTTCTCAAAACGCGTGTATAAAACACAATGCGCTGAAATGCAGCTTATTGAGTATTCCGCACAAAGTAATGATCTAGCTGCTCCTTTGAATTGCAGACATCTTCTCGTTCAGAGAGAACATCAGCGCCAACGCAGTTTTCAGCTACCTTTGAAAACCAAGGTTCTGGCACGATTTACAAAAGAAGTACATGTTAGCTATAGGGAGGAAAAACACAATGCGCTGAAATGCAGCTTATTGAGTATTCCTCACAAAGTAACGATCTAGCTGCTCCTTTGAAATGCAGACAACTCCAGGATCAGGGAGAACATCAGAGCCAATGCAGTTTTCAGCTACCTTCGAAAACCAAGGTTCTGGCACCATTTACAACACGAAGTACATGTTAGCTATAGGGAAGAAACTCAGAATGTGAAACTGTTTCACAATGGAAACCCCAATTCAAACGAAAGCCCTCATTTCTCACACAGCATCTGTAAAACACAATGCGCTGAAATGCAGCTTATTGAGTATTCCGCACAAAGTAATGATCTAGCTGCTCCTTTGAAATGCAGACAACTCCACGTTCAGTGAGAACATCAGAGCCAATGCAGTTTTCAGCTAGCTTTGAAAACAAAGGTTCTGGCACCATTTACAACACGAAATACATGTTAGCTATAGGGAAGAAAAACACAATGGGCTGAAATGCAGCTTATTGAGTATTCCGCACAAAGTAATGATCTAGCTGCTCCTTTGAAATGCAGACAACTCCACGTTCAGGGAGAACATCAGCGCCAATGCAGTTTTCAGCTAGCTTTGAAAACCAAGGTTTTAGCACCATTTACAACACTAAGTACATATTAGCAATAGGGAAGAAACTCAGAATGTGAAACTGAATCACAATAGAAATCCCACTTCGAACGAAATCCCACGTTTCTCAAATCGCCTCTATAAAACACAATGCGCTGAAATGCAGCTTCTTGAGTATTCCGCACAAAGTAATCATCTAGCTGCTCCTTTGAATTGCAGACAACTTCTCGTTCATCGGGAACATCAGTGCCAATGCAGTTTTCAGCTACCTTTGAAAACCAAGGTTCGACACCATTTACAACACTAAGTACATATTAGCTATATGGAACAAAAACACAATGCGCTGAAAAGCAGCTTATTGAGTATTCCGCACAAAGTAATGATCTAGCTGCACCTTTGAAATGCACACAACTCCACGTTCAAAGAGAACATCAGCGCCAACGCAGTTTTCAGCTAGCTTTGAAAACCATGGTTGTGGCACATCTACAACACTAAGTACATATTAGCTATAGGGAAGAAAAACACAATGCGCTGAAATGCAGCTTACTGAGTATTCCACACAAAGTAATGATCTAGCTGCTCCTGTGAAATGCAGACAACTCCACGTTCAGGGAGAACATCAGCGCCAATGCAGTTTTCAGCTAGCTTTGAAAACCAAGGTTCTAGCACCATTTACAACACTAAGTACATATTAGCAATAGGGAAGAAACTCAGAATGTGAAACTGAATCACAATAGAAATCCCACTTCGAACGAAATCCCACGTTTCTCAAATCGCCTCTATAAAACACAATGCGCTGAAATGCAGCTTATGGAGTATTGCGCACAAAGTAATGATCTAGCTGCTCCTTTGAAATACATTCCATTCCACGTTCAGTTAGAACATCAGAGCCAACGCAGTTTTCAGCTACCTTTGAAAACCAAGGTTCTGGCACCATTTACAACACGAAGTATATGTTAGCTATAGGGAAGAAAAACACAATGCGCTGAAATACAGCTTATTGAGTATTCCACACAAAGTAATGATCTAGCTGCTCCTGTGAAATACAGACAACTCCACGTTCAGGGAGAACATCAGCGCCAATGCAGTTTTCAGCTAGCTTTGAAAACCAAGGTTCTGGCACTATTTAGAGCACGAAATACATGTTAGCTATAGGGAAGAAACTCAGAATATGAAACTGCTTCACAATGGAAAACCCGCTTCGAACGAAATCCCACGTTTCTCAAAACGCGTGTATAAAACACAATGCGCTGAAATGCAGCTTATTGAGTATTCCGCACAAAGTAATGATCTAGCTGCTCCTTTGAATTGCAGACATCTTCTCGTTCAGAGAGAACATCAGCGCCAACGCAGTTTTCAGCTACCTTTGAAAACCAAGGTTCTGGCACGATTTACAAAAGAAGTACATGTTAGCTATAGGGAGGAAAAACACAATGCGCTGAAATGCAGCTTATTGAGTATTCCTCACAAAGTAACGATCTAGCTGCTCCTTTGAAATGCAGACAACTCCAGGATCAGGGAGAACATCAGAGCCAATGCAGTTTTCAGCTACCTTCGAAAACCAAGGTTCTGGCACCATTTACAACACGAAGTACATGTTAGCTATAGGGAAGAAACTCAGAATGTGAAACTGTTTCACAATGGAAACCCCAATTCAAACGAAAGCCCTCATTTCTCACACAGCATCTGTAAAACACAATGCGCTGAAATGCAGCTTATTGAGTATTCCACACAAAGTAATGATCTAGCTACTCCTGTGAAATGCAGACAACTCCACGTTCAGCGAGAACATCAGAGCCAATCCAGTTTTCAGCTAGCTTTGAAAACAAATGTTCTGGCACCATTTACAACACGAAATACATGTTAGGTATAGGGAAGAAAAACACAATGCGCTGAAATGCAGCTTATTGAGTATTCCGCACAAAGTAATGATCTAGCTGCTCCTTTGAAATGCAGACAACTCCACGTTCAGGGAGAACATCAGCGCCAATGCAGTTTTCAGCTAGCTTTGAAAACCAAGGTTTTAGCACCATTTACAACACTAAGTACATATTAGCAATAGGGAAGAAACTCAGAATGTGAAACTGAATCACAATAGAAATCCCACTTCGAACGAAATCCCACGTTTCTCAAATCGCCTCTATAAAACACAATGCGCTGAAATGCAGCTTCTTGAGTATTCCGCACAAAGTAATGATCTAGCTGCTCCTTTGAATTGCAGACAACTTCTCGTTCATCGGGAACATCAGTGCCAATGCAGTTTTCAGCTACCTTTGAAAACCAAGGTTCGACACCATTTACAACACTAAGTACATATTAGCTATATGGAACAAAAACACAATGCGCTGAAAAGCAGCTTATTGAGTATTCCGCACAAAGTAATGATCTAGCTGCACCTTTGAAATGCACACAACTCCACGTTCAAAGAGAACATCAGCGCCAACGCAGTTTTCAGCTAGCTTTGAAAACCATGGTTGTGGCACATCTACAACACTAAGTACATATTAGCTATAGGGAAGAAAAACACAATGCGCTGAAATGCAGCTTACTGAGTATTCCACACAAAGTAATGATCTAGCTGCTCCTGTGAAATGCAGACAACTCCACGTTCAGGGAGAACATCAGCGCCAATCCAGTTTTCAGCTACCTTTGAAAACCAAGGTTCTAGCACCATTTACAACACTAAGTACATATTAGCAATAGGGAAGAAACTCAGAATGTGAAACTGAATCACAATAGAAATCCCACTTCAAACGAAATCCCACGTTTCTCAAATCGCCTCTATAAAACACAATGCGCTGAAATGCAGCTTATGGAGTATTGCGCACAAAGTAATGATCTAGCTGCTCCTTTGAAATACATTCCATTCCACGTTCAGTTAGAACATCAGAGCCAACGCAGTTTTCAGCTACCTTTGAAAACCAAGGTTCTGGCACCATTTACAACACGAAGTATATGTTAGCTATAGGGAAGAAAAACACAATGCGCTGAAATACAGCTTACTGAGTATTCCACACAAAGTAATGATCTAGCTGCTCCTGTGAAATACAGACAACTCCACGTTCAGGGAGAACATCAGCGCCAATCCAGTTTTCAGCTAGCTTTGAAAACCAAGGTTCTGGCACTATTTAGAGCACGAAATACATGTTAGCTATAGGGAAGAAACTCAGAATATGAAACTGCTTCACAATGGAAAACCCGCTTCGAACGAAATCCCACGTTTCTCAAAACGCGTGTATAAAACACAATGCGCTGAAATGCAGCTTATTGAGTATTCCGCACAAAGTAATGATCTAGCTGCTCCTTTGAATTGCAGACATCTTCTCGTTCAGAGAGAACATCAGCGCCAACGCAGTTTTCAGCTACCTTTGAAAACCAAGGTTCTGGCACGATTTACAAAAGAAGTACATGTTAGCTATAGGGAGGAAAAACACAATGCGCTGAAATGCAGCTTATTGAGTATTCCTCACAAAGTAACGATCTAGCTGCTCCTTTGAAATGCAGACAACTCCAGGATCAGGGAGAACATCAGAGCCAATGCAGTTTTCAGCTACCTTCGAAAACCAAGGTTCTGGCACCATTTACAACACGAAGTACATGTTAGCTATAGGGAAGAAACTCAGAATGTGAAACTGTTTCACAATGGAAACCCCAATTCAAACGAAAGCCCTCATTTCTCACACAGCATCTGTAAAACACAATGCGCTGAAATGCAGCTTATTGAGTATTCCGCACAAAGTAATGATCTAGCTGCTCCTTTGAAATGCAGACAACTCCACGTTCAGTGAGAACATCAGAGCCAATGCAGTTTTCAGCTAGCTTTGAAAACAAAGGTTCTGGCACCATTTACAACACGAAATACATGTTAGCTATAGGGAAGAAAAACACAATGCGCTGAAATGCAGCTTATTGAGTATTCCGCACAAAGTAATGATCTAGCTGCTCCTTTGAAATGCAGACAACTCCACGTTCAGGGAGAACATCAGCGCCAAGGCAGTTTTCAGCTAGCTTTGAAAACCAAGGTTTTAGCACCATTTACAACACTAAGTACATATTAGCAATAGGGAAGAAACTCAGAATGTGAAACTGAATCACAATAGAAATCCCACTTCGAACGAAATCCCACGTTTCTCAAATCGCCTCTATAAAACACAATGCGCTGAAATGCAGCTTCTTGAGTATTCCGCACAAAGTAATCATCTAGCTGCTCCTTTGAATTGCAGACAACTTCTCGTTCATCGGGAACATCAGTGCCAATGCAGTTTTCAGCTACCTTTGAAAACCAAGGTTCGACACCATTTACAACACTAAGTACATATTAGCTATATGGAACAAAAACACAATGCGCTGAAAAGCAGCTTATTGAGTATTCCGCACAAAGTAATGATCTAGCTGCACCTTTGAAATGCACACAACTCCACGTTCAAAGAGAACATCAGCGCCAACGCAGTTTTCAGCTAGCTTTGAAAACCATGGTTGTGGCACATCTACAACACTAAGTACATATTAGCTATAGGGAAGAAAAACACAATGCGCTGAAATGCAGCTTACTGAGTATTCCACACAAAGTAATGATCTAGCTGCTCCTGTGAAATGCAGACAACTCCACGTTCAGGGAGAACATCAGCGCCAATCCAGTTTTCAGCTACCTTTGAAAACCAAGGTTCTAGCACCATTTACAACACTAAGTACATATTAGCAATAGGGAAGAAACTCAGAATGTGAAACTGAATCACAATAGAAATCCCACTTCGAACGAAATCCCACGTTTCTCAAATCGCCTCTATAAAACACAATGCGCTGAAATGCAGCTTATGGAGTATTGCGCACAAAGTAATGATCTAGCTGCTCCTTTGAAATACATTCCATTCCACGTTCAGTTAGAACATCAGAGCCAACGCAGTTTTCAGCTACCTTTGAAAACCAAGGTTCTGGCACCATTTACAACACGAAGTATATGTTAGCTATAGGGAAGAAAAACACAATGCGCTGAAATACAGCTTACTGAGTATTCCACACAAAGTAATGATCTAGCTGCTCCTGTGAAATACAGACAACTCCACGTTCAGGGAGAACATCAGCGCCAATCCAGTTTTCAGCTAGCTTTGAAAACCAAGGTACTGGCACTATTTAGAGCACGAGATACATGTTAGCTATAGGGAAGAAACTCAGAATATGAAACTGCTTCACAATGGAAAACCCGCTTCGAACGAAATCCCACGTTTCTCAAAACGCGTGTATAAAACACAATGCGCTGAAATGCAGCTTATTGAGTATTCCGCACAAAGTAATGATCTAGCTGCTCCTTTGAATTGCAGACATCTTCTCGTTCAGAGAGAACATCAGCGCCAACGCAGTTTTCAGCTACCTTTGAAAACCAAGGTTCTGGCACGATTTACAAAAGAAGTACATGTTAGCTATAGGGAGGAAAAACACAATGCGCTGAAATGCAGCTTATTGAGTATTCCTCACAAAGTAACGATCTAGCTGCTCCTTTGAAATGCAGACAACTCCAGGATCAGGGAGAACATCAGAGCCAATGCAGTTTTCAGCTACCTTCGAAAACCAAGGTTCTGGCACCATTTACAACACGAAGTACATGTTAGCTATAGGGAAGAAACTCAGAATGTGAAACTGTTTCACAATGGAAACCCCAATTCAAACGAAAGCCCTCATTTCTCACACAGCATCTGTAAAACACAATGCGCTGAAATGCAGCTTATTGAGTATTCCGCACAAAGTAATGATCTAGCTGCTCCTTTGAAATGCAGACAACTCCACGTTCAGTGAGAACATCAGAGCCAATGCAGTTTTCAGCTAGCTTTGAAAACAAAGGTTCTGGCACCATTTACAACACGAAATACATGTTAGCTATAGGGAAGAAAAACACAATGGGCTGAAATGCAGCTTATTGAGTATTCCGCACAAAGTAATGATCTAGCTGCTCCTTTGAAATGCAGACAACTCCACGTTCAGGGAGAACATCAGCGCCAATGCAGTTTTCAGCTAGCTTTGAAAACCAAGGTTTTAGCACCATTTACAACACTAAGTACATATTAGCAATAGGGAAGAAACTCAGAATGTGAAACTGAATCACAATAGAAATCCCACTTCGAACGAAATCCCACGTTTCTCAAATCGCCTCTATAAAACACAATGCGCTGAAATGCAGCTTCTTGAGTATTCCGCACAAAGTAATCATCTAGCTGCTCCTTTGAATTGCAGACAACTTCTCGTTCATCGGGAACATCAGTGCCAATGCAGTTTTCAGCTACCTTTGAAAACCAAGGTTCGACACCATTTACAACACTAAGTACATATTAGCTATATGGAACAAAAACACAATGCGCTGAAAAGCAGCTTATTGAGTATTCCGCACAAAGTAATGATCTAGCTGCACCTTTGAAATGCACACAACTCCACGTTCAAAGAGAACATCAGCGCCAACGCAGTTTTCAGCTAGCTTTGAAAACCATGGTTGTGGCACATCTACAACACTAAGTACATATTAGCTATAGGGAAGAAAAACACAATGCGCTGAAATGCAGCTTACTGAGTATTCCACACAAAGTAATGATCTAGCTGCTCCTGTGAAATGCAGACAACTCCACGTTCAGGGAGAACATCAGCGCCAATCCAGTTTTCAGCTACCTTTGAAAACCAAGGTTCTAGCACCATTTACAACACTAAGTACATATTAGCAATAGGGAAGAAACTCAGAATGTGAAACTGAATCACAATAGAAATCCCACTTCGAACGAAATCCCACGTTTCTCAAATCGCCTCTATAAAACACAATGCGCTGAAATGCAGCTTATGGAGTATTGCGCACAAAGTAATGATCTAGCTGCTCCTTTGAAATACATTCCATTCCACGTTCAGTTAGAACATCAGAGCCAACGCAGTTTTCAGCTACCTTTGAAAACCAAGGTTCTGGCACCATTTACAACACGAAGTATATGTTAGCTATAGGGAAGAAAAACACAATGCGCTGAAATACAGCTTACTGAGTATTCCACACAAAGTAATGATCTAGCTGCTCCTGTGAAATACAGACAACTCCACGTTCAGGGAGAACATCAGCGCCAATCCAGTTTTCAGCTAGCTTTGAAAACCAAGGTTCTGGCACTATTTAGAGCATGAAATACATGTTAGCTATAGGGAAGAAACTCAGAATATGAAACTGCTTCACAATGGAAAACCCGCTTCGAACGAAATCCCACGTTTCTCAAAACGCGTGTATAAAACACAATGCGCTGAAATGCAGCTTATTGAGTATTCCGCACAAAGTAATGATCTAGCTGCTCCTTTGAATTGCAGACATCTTCTCGTTCAGAGAGAACATCAGCGCCAACGCAGTTTTCAGCTACCTTTGAAAACCAAGGTTCTGGCACGATTTACAAAAGAAGTACATGTTAGCTATAGGGAGGAAAAACACAATGCGCTGAAATGCAGCTTATTGAGTATTCCTCACAAAGTAACGATCTAGCTGCTCCTTTGAAATGCAGACAACTCCAGGATCAGGGAGAACATCAGAGCCAATGCAGTTTTCAGCTACCTTCGAAAACCAAGGTTCTGGCACCATTTACAACACGAAATACATGTTAGCTATAGGGAAGAAACTCAGAATGTGAAACTGTTTCACAATGGAAACCCCAATTCAAACGAAAGCCCTCATTTCTCACACAGCATCTGTAAAACACAATGCGCTGAAATGCAGCTTATTGAGTATTCCTCACAAAGTAACGATCTAGCTGCTCCTTTGAAATGCAGACAACTCCAGGATCAGGGAGAACATCAGAGCCAATGCAGTTTTCAGCTACCTTCGAAAACCAAGGTTCTGGCACCATTTACAACACGAAATACATGTTAGCTATAGGGAAGAAACTCAGAATGTGAAACTGTTTCACAATGGAAACCCCAATTCAAACGAAAGCCCTCATTTCTCACACAGCATCTGTAAAACACAATGCGCTGAAATGCAGCTTATTGAGTATTCCGCACAAAGTAATGATCTAGCTGCTCCTTTGAAATGCATTCCATTCCACGTTCAGTGAGAACATCAGAGCCAACGCAGTTTTCAGCTAGCTTTGAAAACAAAGGTTCTGGCACCATTTACAACACGAAATACATGTTAGCTATAGGGAAGAAAAACACAATGCGCTGAAATGCAGCTTATTGAGTATTCCGCACAAAGTAATGATCTAGCTGCTCCTTTGAATTGCAGACAACTCCACATTCAACGAGAACATCTGCACCAATGCAGTTTTCAGCTAGCTTTGAAAACCAATGTTCTGGCACCGTTTACAACACGAAGTATACGTTAGGTATAGGGAAGAAAAACACAATGCGCTGAAATACAGCTTATTGAGTATTCCACACAAAGTAATGATCTAGCTGCTCCTTTGAAATGCAGACAACTCCACGTTCAGGGAGAACATCAGCGCCAATGCAGTTTTCAGCTAGCTTTGAAAACCAAGGTTCTAGCACCATTTACAACACTAAGTACATATTAGCAATAGGGAAGAAACTCAGAATGTGAAACTGCTTCACAATGGAAAACCCGCTTCGAACGAAATCTCATTTCTCACACAGCGTCTGTAAAACACAATGCGCTGAAATACAGCTTATTGAGTATTCCACACAAAGTAATGATCTAACTGCTCCTTTAAAATGCAGACAACTCCACGTTCAGCGAGAACATCAGCGCCAATGCAGTTTTCAGCTACCTTTGAAAACCAAGGTTCTGGCACCATTTACAACACTAAGTACATATTAGCTATAGGGAAGAAACTCAGATTGTGAAACTGCATCACAATTGAAAACCCGCTTCGAACGAAATCCCACATATCTTACACAGCGTCTATAAAACACAATGCGCTGAAATGCAGCTTATTGAGTATTCCACACAAAGTAATGATCTAGCTGTTCCTTTGAATTGAGATAACTCCACATTCAACGAGAACATCAGCGCCAATGCAGTTTTCAGCTACCTTTGAAAACCAAGGTTCTGGCACCATTTACAACACGAAGTATATGTTAGCTATAGGGAAGAAAAACACAATGCGCTGACATGCAGCTTATTGAGTATTATGCACAAAGTAATGATCTAGCTGTTCCTTTGAATTGCAGACAACTCCACATTCAACGAGAACATCTGCACCAATGCAGTTTTCAGCTAGCTTTGAAAACCAAGGTTCTGGCACAATTTACAGCACTAACCACATGTTAGGTATAGGGAAGAAAAACACAATGCGCTGAAATGCAGCTTATTGAGTATTCCACACAAAGTAATGATCTAGCTGCACCTTTGAAATGCAGACAACTCCACGTTCAACGAGAACATCAGCGCCAATTTTGGTTTTCAGCTACCTTTGAAAACCAAGGTTCTAGCACCATTTACAACACTAAGTACATATTAGCTATAGGGAAGAAACTCAGAATGTGAAACTGCATCACAATGGAAAACCCGCTTCGAACGAAATCCCACGTTTCTCAAATCGCGTCTATAAAACACAATGCGCTGAAATGCAGCTTCTTGAGTATTCCGCACAAAGTAATCATCTAGCTGCTCCTTTGAATTGCAGACAACTTCTCGTTCATCGAGAACATCAGTGCCAATGCAGTTTTCAGCTACCTTTGAAAACCAAGGTTCGACACCATTTACAACACTAAGTACATATTAGCTATATGGAAGAAAAACACAATGCGCTGAAAAGCAGCTTATTGAGTATTCCGCACAAAGTAATGATCTAGCTGCTCCTTTGAAATGCACACAACTCCACGTTCATCGAGAACATCAGCGCCAACGCAGTTTTCAGCTAGCTTTGAAAACCATGGTTGTGGCACATCTACAACACTAAGTACATATTAGCTATAGGGAAGAAAAACACAATGCGCTGAAATGCAGCTTACTGAGTATTCCACACAAAGTAATGATCTAGCTGCTCCTGTGAAATGCAGACAACTCCACATTCAACGAAAACATCTGCACCAATGCAGTTTTCAGCCAGCTTTGAAAACCAAGGTTCTAGCACCATTTACAACACTAAGTACATATTAGCAATAGGGAAGAAACTCAGAATGTGAAACTGAATCACAATAGAAATCCCACTTCGAACGAAATCCCACGTTTCTCAAATCGCCTCTATAAAACACAATGCGCTGAAATGCAGCTTATGGAGTATTGCGCACAAAGTAATGATCTAGCTGCTCCTTTGAAATACATTCCATTCCACGTTCAGTTAGAACATCAGAGCCAACGCAGTTTTCAGCTACCTTTGAAAACCAAGGTTCTGGCACCATTTACAACACGAAGTATATGTTAGCTATAGGGAAGAAAAACACAATGCGCTGAAATACAGCTTATTGAGTATTCCACACAAAGTAATGATCTAGCTGCTCCTGTGAAATACAGACAACTCCACGTTCAGGGAGAACATCAGCGCCAATCCAGTTTTCAGCTAGCTTTGAAAACCAAGGTTCTGGCACTATTTAGAGCACGAAATACATGTTAGCTATAGGGAAGAAACTCAGAATATGAAACTGCTTCACAATGGAAAACCCGCTTCGAACGAAATCCCACGTTTCTCAAAACGCGTGTATAAAACACAATGCGCTGAAATGCAGCTTATTGAGTATTCCGCACAAAGTAATGATCTAGCTGCTCCTTTGAATTGCAGACATCTTCTCGTTCAGAGAGAACATCAGCGCCAACGCAGTTTTCAGCTACCTTTGAAAACCAAGGTTCTGGCACGATTTACAAAAGAAGTACATGTTAGCTATAGGGAGGAAAAACACAATGCGCTGAAATGCAGCTTATTGAGTATTCCTCACAAAGTAACGATCTAGCTGCTCCTTTGAAATGCAGACAACTCCAGGATCAGGGAGAACATCAGAGCCAATGCAGTTTTCAGCTACCTTCGAAAACCAAGGTTCTGGCACCATTTACAAAACGAAGTACATGTTAGCTATAGGGAAGAAACTCAGAATGTGAAACTGTTTCAAAATGGAAACCCCAATTCAAACGAAAGCCCTCATTTCTCACACAGCATCTGTAAAACACAATGCGCTGAAATGCAGCTTATTGAGTATTCCGCACAAAGTAATGATCTAGCTGCTCCTTTGAAATGCAGACAACTCCACGTTCAGTGAGAACATCAGAGCCAATGCAGTTTTCAGCTACCTTTGAAAACAAAGGTTCTGGCACCATTTACAACACGAAATACATGTTAGCTATAGGGAAGAAAAACACAATGGGCTGAAATGCAGCTTATTGAGTATTCCGCACAAAGTAATGATCTAGCTGCTCCTTTGAAATGCAGACAACTCCACGTTCAGGGAGAACATCAGCGCCAATGCAGTTTTCAGCTAGCTTTGAAAACCAAGGTTCTAGCACCATTTACAACACTAAGTACATATTAGCAATAGGGAAGAAACTCAGAATGTGAAACTGCTTCACAATGGAAAACCCGCTTCGAACGAAATCTCATTTCTCACACAGCGTCTGTAAAACACAATGCGCTGAAATACAGCTTATTGAGTATTCCACACAAAGTAATGATCTAACTGCTCCTTTAAAATGCAGACAACTCCACGTTCAGCGAGAACATCAGCGCCAATGCAGTTTTCAGCTACCTTTGAAAACCAAGGTTCTGGCACCATTTACAACACTAAGTACATATTAGCTATAGGGAAGAAACTCAGATTGTGAAACTGCTTCACAATTGAAAACCCGCTTCGAACGAAATCCCACATATCTTACACAGCGTCTATAAAACACAATGCGCTGAAATGCAGCTTATTGAGTATTCCACACAAAGTAATGATCTAGCTGCTCCTTTGAATTGCAGACAACTCCACGTTCAGGGAGAACATCAGCGCCAATTTTGGTTTTCAGCTACCTTTGAAAACCAAGGTTCTAGCACCATTTACAACACTAAGTACATATTAGCTATAGGGAAGAAACTCAGAATGTGAAACTGCATCACAATGGAAAACCCGCTTCGAACGAAATCCCACGTTTCTCAAATCGCGTCTATAAAACACAATGCGCTGAAATGCAGCTTCTTGAGTATTCCGCACAAAGTAATCATCTAGCTGCTCCTTTGAATTGCAGACAACTTCTCGTTCATCTGGAACATCAGTGCCAATGCAGTTTTCAGCTACCTTTGAAAACCAAGGTTCGACACCATTTACAACACTAAGTACATATTAGCTATATGGAAGAAAAACACAATGCGCTGAAAAGCAGCTTATTGAGTATTCCGCACAAAGTAATGATCTAGCTGCACCTTTGAAATGCACACAACTCCACGTTCATCGAGAACATCAGCGCCAACGCAGTTTTCAGCGAGCTTTGAAAA
The DNA here is from genome assembly GCF_017591425.1 of Ochotona curzoniae. Taxonomy (NCBI): domain Eukaryota; kingdom Metazoa; phylum Chordata; class Mammalia; order Lagomorpha; family Ochotonidae; genus Ochotona; species Ochotona curzoniae. The sequence continues at coordinate 90,922 of NW_024465409.1, forward strand.
CCATGGTTGTGGCACATCTACAACACTAAGTACATATTAGCTATAGGGAAGAAAAACACAATGCGCTGAAATGCAGCTTACTGAGTATTCCACACAAAGTAATGATCTAGCTGCTCTTGTGAAATGCAGACAACTCCACGTTCAGGGAGAACATCAGCGCCAATGCAGTTTTCAGCTACCTTTGAAAACCAAGGTTCTAGCACCATTCACAACACTAAGTACATATTAGCTATAGGGAAGAAACTCAGAATGTGAAACTGAATCACAATAGAAATCCCACTTCGAACGAAATCCCACGTTTCTCAAATCGCCTCTATAAAACACAATGCGCTGAAATGCAGCTTATGGAGTATTGCGCACAAAGTAATGATCTAGCTGCTCCTTTGAAATACATTCCATTCCACGTTCAGTTAGAACATCAGAGCCAACGCAGTTTTCAGCTACCTTTGAAAACCAAGATTCTGGCACCATTTACAACACGAAGTATATGTTAGCTATAGGGAAGAAAAACACAATGCGCTGAAATACAGCTTATTGAGTATTCCACACAAAGTAATGATCTAGCTGCTCCCTTGAAATGCAGACAACTCCACGTTCAGGGAGAACATCAGCGCCAATGCAGTTTTCAGCTACCTTCGAAAACCAAGGTTCTGGCACTATTTAGAGCACGAAATACATGTTAGCTATAGGGAAGAAACTCAGAATATGAAACTGCTTCACAATGGAAAACCCGCTTCGAACGAAATCCCACGTTTCTCAAAACGCGTGTATAAAACACAATGCGCTGAAATGCAGCTTATTGAGTATTCCGCACAAAGTAATGATCTAGCTGCTTCTTTGAATTGAGATAACTCAACTTTCAACGAGAACATCAGAGCCAATGCAGTTTTCAGCTACCTTTGAAAACCAAGGTTCTGGCACGATTTACAAAAGAAGTACATGTTAGCTATAGGGAGGAAAAACACAATGCGCTGAAATGCAGCTTATTGAGTATTCCTCACAAAGTAACGATCTAGCTGCTCCTTTGAAATGCAGACAACTCCAGGATCAGGGAGAACATCAGAGCCAATGCAGTTTTCAGCTAGCTTTGAAAACCAAGGTTCTGGCACCATTTACAACACGAAATACATGTTAGCTATAGGGAAGAAACTCAGAATGTGAAACTGTTTCACAATGGAAACCCCAATTCAAACGAAAGCCCTCATTTCTCACACAGCATCTGTAAAACACAATGCGCTGAAATGCAGCTTATTGAGTATTCCTCACAAAGTAACGATCTAGCTGCTCCTTTGAAATGCAGACAACTCCAGGATCAGGGAGAACATCAGAGCCAATGCAGTTTTCAGCTACCTTCGAAAACCAAGGTTCTGGCACCATTTACAACACGAAATACATGTTAGCTATAGGGAAGAAACTCAGAATGTGAAACTGTTTCACAATGGAAACCCCAATTCAAACGAAAGCCCTCATTTCTCACACAGCATCTGTAAAACACAATGCGCTGAAATGCAGCTTATTGAGTATTCCGCACAAAGTAATGATCTAGCTGCTCCTTTGAAATGCATTCCATTCCACGTTCAGTGAGAACATCAGAGCCAACGCAGTTTTCAGCTAGCTTTGAAAACAAAGGTTCTGGCACCATTTACAACACGAAATACATGTTAGCTATAGGGAAGAAAAACACAATGGGCTGAAATGCAGCTTATTGAGTATTCCGCACAAAGTAATGATCTAGCTGCTCCTTTGAATTGCAGACAACTCCACATTCAACGAGAACATCTGCACCAATGCAGTTTTCAGCTAGCTTTGAAAACCAATGTTCTGGCACCGTTTACAACACGAAGTATACGTTAGGTATAGGGAAGAAAAACACAATGCGCTGAAATACAGCTTATTGAGTATTCCACTCAAAGTAATGATCTAGCTGCTCCTTTGAAATGCAGACAACTCCACGTTCAGGGAGAACATCAGCGCCAATGCAGTTTTCAGCTAGCTTTGAAAACCATGGTTGTGGCACATCTACAACACTAAGTACATATTAGCTATAGGGAAGAAAAACACAATGCGCTGAAATGCAGCTTACTGAGTATTCCACACAAAGTAATGATCTAGCTGCTCCTGTGAAATGCAGACAACTCCACGTTCAGGGAGAACATCAGCGCCAATGCAGTTTTCAGCTAGCTTTGAAAACCAAGGTTCTAGCACCATTTACAACACTAAGTACATATTAGCTATAGGGAAGAAACTCAGAATGTGAAACTGAATCACAATAGAAATCCCACTTCGAACGAAATCCCACGTTTCTCAAATCGCCTCTATAAAACACAATGCGCTGAAATGCAGCTTATGGATTATTGCGCACAAAGTAATGATCTAGCTGCTCCTTTGAAATACATTCCATTCCACGTTCAGTTAGAACATCAGAGCCAACGCAGTTTTCAGCTACCTTTGAAAACCAAGATTCTGGCACCTTTTACAACACGAAGTATATGTTAGCTATAGGGAAGAAAAACACAATGCGCTGAAATGCAGCTTATTGAGTATTCCGCACAAAGTAATGATCTAGCTGCTCCTTTGAATTGCAGACATCTTCTCGTTCAGAGAGAACATCAGCGCCAACGCAGTTTTCAGCTACCTTTGAAAACCAAGGTTCTGGCACGATTTACAAAAGAAGTACATGTTAGCTATAGGGAGGAAAAACACAATGCGCTGAAATGCAGCTTATTGAGTATTCCTCACAAAGTAACGATCTAGCTGCTCCTTTGAAATGCAGACAACTCCAGGATCAGGGAGAACATCAGAGCCAATGCAGTTTTCAGCTACCTTCGAAAACCAAGGTTCTGGCACCATTTACAACACGAAGTACATGTTAGCTATAGGGAAGAAACTCAGAATGTGAAACTGTTTCACAATGGAAACCCCAATTCAAACGAAAGCCCTCATTTCTCACACAGCATCTGTAAAACACAATGCGCTGAAATGCAGCTTATTGAGTATTCCGCACAAAGTAATGATCTAGCTGCTCCTTTGAAATGCATTCCATTCCACGTTCAGTGAGAACATCAGAGCCAACGCAGTTTTCAGCTAGCTTTGAAAACAAAGGTTCTGGCACCATTTACAACACGAAATACATGTTAGCTATAGGGAAGAAAAACACAATGGGCTGAAATGCAGCTTATTGAGTATTCCGCACAAAGTAATGATCTAGCTGCTCCTTTGAATTGCAGACAACTCCACATTCAACGAGAACATATGCACCAATGCAGTTTTCAGCTAGCTTTGAAAACCAAGGTTCTGGCACCGTTTACAACACGAAGTATACGTTAGGTATAGGGAAGAAAAACACAATGCGCTGAAATACAGCTTATTGAGTATTCCACACAAAGTAATGATCTAGCTGCTCCTTTGAAATGCAGACAACTCCACGTTCAGGGAGAACATCAGCGCCAATGCAGTTTTCAGCTAGCTTTGAAAACCAAGGTTCTGGCACTATTTAGAGCACGAAATACATGTTAGCTGTAGGGAAGAAACTCAGAATATGAAACTGCTTCACAATGGAAAACCCGCTTCGAACGAAATCCCACGTTTCTCAAAACGCGTGTATAAAACACAATGCGCTGAAATGCAGCTTATTGAGTATTCCGCACAAAGTAATGATCTAGCTGCTCCTTTGAATTGCAGACATCTTCTCGTTCAGAGAGAACATCAGCACCAACGCAGTTTTCAGCTACCTTTGAAAACCAAGGTTCTGGCACGATTTACAAAAGAAGTACATGTTAGCTATAGGGAGGAAAAACACAATGCGCTGAAGGGCAGCTTATTGAGTATTCCTCACAAAGTAACGATCTAGCTGCTCCTTTGAAATGCAGACAACTCCAGGATCAGGGAGAACATCAGAGCCAATGCAGTTTTCAGCTACCTTCGAAAACCAAGGTTCTGGCACCATTTACAACACGAAATACATGTTAGCTATAGGGAAGAAACTCAGAATGTGAAACTGTTTCACAATGGAAACCCCAATTCAAACGAAAGCCCTCATTTCTCACACAGCATCTGTAAAACACAATGCGCTGAAATGCAGCTTATTGAGTATTCCGCACAAAGTAATGATCTAGCTGCTCCTTTGAAATGCATTCCATTCCACGTTCAGTGAGAACATCAGAGCCAATGCAGTTTTCAGCTAGCTTTGAAAACAAAGGTTCTAGCACCATTTACAACACTAAGTACATATTAGCAATAGGGAAGAAACTCAGAATGTGAAACTGCTTCACAATGGAAAACCCGCTTCGAACGAAATCTCATTTCTCCCACAGCGTCTGTAAAACACAATGCGCTGAAATACAGCTTATTGAGTATTCCACACAAAGTAATGATCTAACTGCTGCAGCTTTGAAATGCAGACAACTCCACGTTCAGCGAGAACATCAGCGCCAATGCAGTTTTCAGCTACCTTTGAAAACCAAGGTTCTGGCACCATTTACAACACTAAGTACATATTAGCTATAGGGAAGAAACTCAGATTGTGAAACTGCATCACAATTGAAAACCCGCTTCGAACGAAATCCCACATATCTTACACAGCGTCTATAAAACACAATGTGCTGAAATGCAGCTTATTGAGTATTCCACACAAAGTAATGATCTAGCTGTTCCTTTGAATTGAGATAACTCCACATTCAACGAGAACATCAGCGCCAATGCAGTTTTCCGCTACCTTTGAAAACCAAGGTTCTGGCACCATTTACAACACGAAGTATATGTTAGCTATAGGGAAGAAAAACACAATGCGCTGACATGCAGCTTATTGAGTATTATGCACAAAGTAATGATCTAGCTGTTCCTTTGAATTGCAGACAACTCCACATTCAACGAGAACATATGCACCAATGCAGTTTTCAGCTAGCTTTGAAAACCAAGGTTCTGGCACAATTTACAGCACTAACCACATGTTAGGTATAGGGAAGAAAAACACAATGCAGTGAAATGCAGCTTATTGAGTATTCCACACAAAGTAATGATCTAGCTGCTCCTTTGAATTGCAGACAACTCCACGTTCAGGGAGAACATCAGCGCCAATTTTGGTTTTCAGCTACCTTTGAAAACCAAGGTTCTAGCACCATTCACAACACTAAGTACATATTAGCTATAGGGAAGAAACTCAGAATGTGAAACTGCATCACAATGGAAAACCCGCTTCGAACGAAATCCCACGTTTCTCAAATCGCGTCTATAAAACACAAGGCGCTGAAATGCAGCTTCTTGAGTATTCCGCACAAAGTAATCATCTAGCTGCTCCTTTGAATTGCAGACAACTTCTCGTTCATCGAGAACATCAGTGCCAATGCAGTTTTCAGCTACCTTTGAAAACCAAGGTTCGACACCATTTACAACACTAAGTACATATTAGCTATATGGAAGAAAAACACAATGCGCTGAAAAGCAGCTTATTGAGTATTCCGCACAAAGTAATGATCTAGCTGCACCTTTGAAATGCACACAACTCCACGTTCATTGAGAACATCAGCGCCAACGCAGTTTTCAGCTAGCTTTGAAAACCATGGTTGTGGCACATCTACAACACTAAGTACATATTAGCTATAGGGAAGAAAAACACAATGCGCTGAAATGCAGCTTACTGAGTATTCCACACAAAGTAATGATCTAGCTGCTCCTGTGAAATGCAGACAACTCCACATTCAACGAAAACATCTGCACCAATGCAGTTTTCAGCTACCTTTGAAAACCAAGGTTCTGGCACCATTTACAGCACTGAGTACATGTTAGGTATAGGGAAGAAAAACACAATGCGCTGAAATGCAGCTTATTGAGTATTCCACACAAAGTAATGATCTAGCTGCTCCTGTGAAATGCAGACAACTCCACGTTCAGGGAGAACATCAGCGCCAATGCAGTTTTCAGCTAGCTTTGAAAACCAAGGTTCTAGCACCATTTACAACACTAAGTACATATTAGCAATAGGGAAGAAACTCAGAATGTGAAACTGAATCACAATAGAAATCCCACTTCGAACGAAATCCCACGTTTCTCAAATCGCCTCTATAAAACACAATGCGCTGAAATGCAGCTTATGGAGTATTGCGCACAAAGTAATGATCTAGCTGCTCCTTTGAAATACATTCCATTCCACGTTCAGTTAGAACATCAGAGCCAACGCAGTTTTCAGCTACCTTTGAAAACCAAGGTTCTGGCACCATTTACAACACGAAGTATATGTTAGCTATAGGGAAGAAAAACACAATGCGCTGAAATACAGCTTATTGAGTATTCCACACAAAGTAATGATCTAGCTGCTCCTGTGAAATACAGACAACTCCACGTTCAGGGAGAACATCAGCGCCAATCCAGTTTTCAGCTAGCTTTGAAAACCAAGGTTCTGGCACTATTTAGAGCACGAAATACATGTTAGCTATAGGGAAGAAACTCAGAATATGAAACTGCTTCACAATGGAAAACCCGCTTCGAACGAAATCCCACGTTTCTCAAAACGCGTGTATAAAACACAATGCGCTGAAATGCAGCTTATTGAGTATTCCGCACAAAGTAATGATCTAGCTGCTCCTTTGAATTGCAGACATCTTCTCGTTCAGAGAGAACATCAGCGCCAACGCAGTTTTCAGCTACCTTTGAAAACCAAGGTTCTGGCACGATTTACAAAAGAAGTACATGTTAGCTATAGGGAGGAAAAACACAATGCGCTGAAATGCAGCTTATTGAGTATTCCTCACAAAGTAACGATCTAGCTGCTCCTTTGAAATGCAGACAACTCCAGGATCAGGGAGAACATCAGAGCCAATGCAGTTTTCAGCTACCTTCGAAAACCAAGGTTCTGGCACCATTTACAACACGAAGTACATGTTAGCTATAGGGAAGAAACTCAGAATGTGAAACTGTTTCACAATGGAAACCCCAATTCAAACGAAAGCCCTCATTTCTCACACAGCATCTGTAAAACACAATGCGCTGAAATGCAGCTTATTGAGTATTCCGCACAAAGTAATGATCTAGCTGCTCCTTTGAAATGCATTCCATTCCACGTTCAGTGAGAACATCAGAGCCAACGCAGTTTTCAGCTAGCTTTGAAAACAAAGGTTCTGGCACCATTTACAACACGAAATACATGTTAGCTATAGGGAAGAAAAACACAATGGGCTGAAATGCAGCTTATTGAGTATTCCGCACAAAGTAATGATCTAGCTGCTCCTTTGAATTGCAGACAACTCCACATTCAACGAGAACATATGCACCAATGCAGTTTTCAGCTAGCTTTGAAAACCAAGGTTCTGGCACCGTTTACAACACGAAGTATACGTTAGGTATAGGGAAGAAAAACACAATGCGCTGAAATACAGCTTATTGAGTATTCCACACAAAGTAATGATCTAGCTGCTCCTTTGAAATGCAGACAACTCCACGTTCAGGGAGAACATCAGCGCCAATGCAGTTTTCAGCTAGCTTTGAAAACCAAGGTTCTGGCACTATTTAGAGCACGAAATACATGTTAGCTGTAGGGAAGAAACTCAGAATATGAAACTGCTTCACAATGGAAAACCCGCTTCGAACGAAATCCCACGTTTCTCAAAACGCGTGTATAAAACACAATGCGCTGAAATGCAGCTTATTGAGTATTCCGCACAAAGTAATGATCTAGCTGCTCCTTTGAATTGCAGACATCTTCTCGTTCAGAGAGAACATCAGCACCAACGCAGTTTTCAGCTACCTTTGAAAACCAAGGTTCTGGCACGATTTACAAAAGAAGTACATGTTAGCTATAGGGAGGAAAAACACAATGCGCTGAAGGGCAGCTTATTGAGTATTCCTCACAAAGTAACGATCTAGCTGCTCCTTTGAAATGCAGACAACTCCAGGATCAGGGAGAACATCAGAGCCAATGCAGTTTTCAGCTACCTTCGAAAACCAAGGTTCTGGCACCATTTACAACACGAAGTACATGTTAGCTATAGGGAAGAAACTCAGAATGTGAAACTGTTTCACAATGGAAACCCCAATTCAAACGAAAGCCCTCATTTCTCACACAGCATCTGTAAAACACAATGCGCTGAAATGCAGCTTATTGAGTATTCCGCACAAAGTAATGATCTAGCTGCTCCTGTGAAATGCATTCCATTCCACGTTCAGTGAGAACATCAGAGCCAATGCAGTTTTCAGCTAGCTATGAAAACAAAGGTTCTAGCACCATTTACAACACTAAGTACATATTAGAAATAGGGAAGAAACTCAGAATGTGAAACTGCTTCACAATGGAAAACCCGCTTCGAACGAAATCTCATTTCTCCCACAGCGTCTGTAAAACACAATGCGCTGAAATACAGCTTATTGAGTATTCCACACAAAGTAATGATCTAACTGCTCCTTTAAAATGCAGACAACTCCACGTTAAGCGAGAACATCAGCGCCAATGCAGTTTTCAGCTACCTTTGAAAACCAAGGTTCTGGCACCATTTACAACACTAAGTACATATTAGCTATAGGGAAGAAACTCAGATTGTGAAACTGCATCACAATTGAAAACCCGCTTCGAACGAAATCCCACATATCTTACACAGCGTCTATAAAACACAATGTGCTGAAATGCAGCTTATTGAGTATTCCACACAAAGTAATGATCTAGCTGTTCCTTTGAATTGAGATAACTCCACATTCAACGAGAACATCAGCGCCAATGCAGTTTTCCGCTACCTTTGAAAACCAAGGTTCTGGCACCATTTACAACACGAAGTATATGTTAGCTATAGGGAAGAAAAACACAATGCGCTGACATGCAGCTTATTGAGTATTATGCACAAAGTAATGATCTAGCTGTTCCTTTGAATTGCAGACAACTCCACATTCAACGAGAACATATGCACCAATGCAGTTTTCAGCTAGCTTTGAAAACCAAGGTTCTGGCACAATTTACAGCACTAACCACATGTTAGGTATAGGGAAGAAAAACACAATGCAGTGAAATGCAGCTTATTGAGTATTCCACACAAAGTAATGATCTAGCTGCTCCTTTGAATTGCAGACAACTCCACGTTCAGGGAGAACATCAGCGCCAATTTTGGTTTTCAGCTACCTTTGAAAACCAAGGTTCTAGCACCATTCACAACACTAAGTACATATTAGCTATAGGGAAGAAACTCAGAATGTGAAACTGCATCACAATGGAAAACCCGCTTCGAACGAAATCCCACGTTTCTCAAATCGCGTCTATAAAACACAAGGCGCTGAAATGCAGCTTCTTGAGTATTCCGCACAAAGTAATCATCTAGCTGCTCCTTTGAATTGCAGACAACTTCTCGTTCATCGAGAACATCAGTGCCAATGCAGTTTTCAGCTACCTTTGAAAACCAAGGTTCGACACCATTTACAACACTAAGTACATATTAGCTATATGGAAGAAAAACACAATGCGCTGAAAAGCAGCTTATTGAGTATTCCGCACAAAGTAATGATCTAGCTGCACCTTTGAAATGCACACAACTCCACGTTCATCGAGAACATCAGCGCCAACGCAGTTTTCAGCTAGCTTTGAAAACCATGGTTGTGGCACATCTACAACACTAAGTACATATTAGCTATAGGGAAGAAAAACACAATGCGCTGAAATGCAGCTTACTGAGTATTCCACACAAAGTAATGATCTAGCTGCTCCTGTGAAATGCAGACAACTCCACATTCAACGAAAACATCTGCACCAATGCAGTTTTCAGCTACCTTTGAAAACCAAGGTTCTGGCACCATTTACAGCACTGAGTACATGTTAGGTATAGGGAAGAAAAACACAATGCGCTGAAATGCAGCTTATTGAGTATTCCACACAAAGTAATGATCTAGCTGCTCCTGTGAAATGCAGACAACTCCACGTTCAGGGAGAACATCAGCGCCAATGCAGTTTTCAGCTAGCTTTGAAAACCAAGGTTCTAGCACCATTTACAACACTAAGTACATATTAGCAATAGGGAAGAAACTCAGAATGTGAAACTGAATCACAATAGAAATCCCACTTCGAACGAAATCCCACGTTTCTCAAATCGCCTCTATAAAACACAATGCGCTGAAATGCAGCTTATGGAGTATTGCGCACAAAGTAATGATCTAGCTGCTCCTTTGAAATACATTCCATTCCACGTTCAGTTAGAACATCAGAGCCAACGCAGTTTTCAGCTACCTTTGAAAACCAAGGTTCTGGCACCATTTACAACACGAAGTATATGTTAGCTATAGGGAAGAAAAACACAATGCGCTGAAATACAGCTTATTGAGTATTCCACACAAAGTAATGATCTAGCTGCTCCTGTGAAATACAGACAACTCCACGTTCAGGGAGAACATCAGCGCCAATCCAGTTTTCAGCTAGCTTTGAAAACCAAGGTTCTGGCACTATTTAGAGCACGAAATACATGTTAGCTATAGGGAAGAAACTCAGAATATGAAACTGCTTCACAATGGAAAACCCGCTTCGAACGAAATCCCACGTTTCTCAAAACGCGTGTATAAAACACAATGCGCTGAAATGCAGCTTATTGAGTATTCCGCACAAAGTAATGATCTAGCTGCTCCTTTGAATTGCAGACATCTTCTCGTTCAGAGAGAACATCAGCGCCAACGCAGTTTTCAGCTACCTTTGAAAACCAAGGTTCTGGCACGATTTACAAAAGAAGTACATGTTAGCTATAGGGAGGAAAAACACAATGCGCTGAAATGCAGCTTATTGAGTATTCCTCACAAAGTAACGATCTAGCTGCTCCTTTGAAATGCAGACAACTCCAGGATCAGGGAGAACATCAGAGCCAATGCAGTTTTCAGCTACCTTCGAAAACCAAGGTTCTGGCACCATTTACAACACGAAGTACATGTTAGCTATAGGGAAGAAACTCAGAATGTGAAACTGTTTCACAATGGAAACCCCAATTCAAACGAAAGCCCTCATTTCTCACACAGCATCTGTAAAACACAATGCGCTGAAATGCAGCTTATTGAGTATTCCGCACAAAGTAATGATCTAGCTGCTCCTTTGAAATGCATTCCATTCCACGTTCAGTGAGAACATCAGAGCCAACGCAGTTTTCAGCTAGCTTTGAAAACAAAGGTTCTGGCACCATTTACAACACGAAATACATGTTAGCTATAGGGAAGAAAAACACAATGGGCTGAAATGCAGCTTATTGAGTATTCCGCACAAAGTAATGATCTAGCTGCTCCTTTGAATTGCAGACAACTCCACATTCAACGAGAACATATGCACCAATGCAGTTTTCAGCTAGCTTTGAAAACCAAGGTTCTGGCACCGTTTACAACACGAAGTATACGTTAGGTATAGGGAAGAAAAACACAATGCGCTGAAATACAGCTTATTGAGTATTCCACACAAAGTAATGATCTAGCTGCTCCTTTGAAATGCAGACAACTCCACGTTCAGGGAGAACATCAGCGCCAATGCAGTTTTCAGCTAGCTTTGAAAACCAAGGTTCTGGCACTATTTAGAGCACGAAATACATGTTAGCTGTAGGGAAGAAACTCAGAATATGAAACTGCTTCACAATGGAAAACCCGCTTCGAACGAAATCCCACGTTTCTCAAAACGCGTGTATAAAACACAATGCGCTGAAATGCAGCTTATTGAGTATTCCGCACAAAGTAATGATCTAGCTGCTCCTTTGAATTGCAGACATCTTCTCGTTCAGAGAGAACATCAGCACCAACGCAGTTTTCAGCTACCTTTGAAAACCAAGGTTCTGGCACGATTTACAAAAGAAGTACATGTTAGCTATAGGGAGGAAAAACACAATGCGCTGAAGGGCAGCTTATTGAGTATTCCTCACAAAGTAACGATCTAGCTGCTCCTTTGAAATGCAGACAACTCCAGGATCAGGGAGAACATCAGAGCCAATGCAGTTTTCAGCTACCTTCGAAAACCAAGGTTCTGGCACCATTTACAACACGAAGTACATGTTAGCTATAGGGAAGAAACTCAGAATGTGAAACTGTTTCACAATGGAAACCCCAATTCAAACGAAAGCCCTCATTTCTCACACAGCATCTGTAAAACACAATGCGCTGAAATGCAGCTTATTGAGTATTCCGCACAAAGTAATGATCTAGCTGCTCCTTTGAAATGCATTCCATTCCACGTTCAGTGAGAACATCAGAGCCAATGCAGTTTTCAGCTAGCTTTGAAAACAAAGGTTCTAGCACCATTTACAACACTAAGTACATATTAGAAATAGGGAAGAAACTCAGAATGTGAAACTGCTTCACAATGGAAAACCCGCTTCGAACGAAATCTCATTTCTCCCACAGCGTCTGTAAAACACAATGCGCTGAAATACAGCTTATTGAGTATTCCACACAAAGTAATGATCTAACTGCTCCTTTAAAATGCAGACAACTCCACGTTCAGCGAGAACATCAGCGCCAATGCAGTTTTCAGCTACCTTTGAAAACCAAGGTTCTGGCACCATTTACAACACTAAGTACATATTAGCTATAGGGAAGAAACTCAGATTGTGAAACTGCATCACAATTGAAAACCCGCTTCGAACGAAATCCCACATATCTTACACAGCGTCTATAAAACACAATGTGCTGAAATGCAGCTTATTGAGTATTCCACACAAAGTAATGATCTAGCTGTTCCTTTGAATTGAGATAACTCCACATTCAACGAGAACATCAGCGCCAATGCAGTTTTCCGCTACCTTTGAAAACCAAGGTTCTGGCACCATTTACAACACGAAGTATATGTTAGCTATAGGGAAGAAAAACACAATGCGCTGACATGCAGCTTATTGAGTATTATGCACAAAGTAATGATCTAGCTGTTCCTTTGAATTGCAGACAACTCCACATTCAACGAGAACATATGCACCAATGCAGTTTTCAGCTAGCTTTGAAAACCAAGGTTCTGGCACAATTTACAGCACTAACCACATGTTAGGTATAGGGAAGAAAAACACAATGCAGTGAAATGCAGCTTATTGAGTATTCCACACAAAGTAATGATCTAGCTGCTCCTTTGAATTGCAGACAACTCCACGTTCAGGGAGAACATCAGCGCCAATTTTGGTTTTCAGCTACCTTTGAAAACCAAGGTTCTAGCACCATTCACAACACTAAGTACATATTAGCTATAGGGAAGAAACTCAGAATGTGAAACTGCATCACAATGGAAAACCCGCTTCGAACGAAATCCCACGTTTCTCAAATCGCGTCTATAAAACACAAGGCGCTGAAATGCAGCTTCTTGAGTATTCCGCACAAAGTAATCATCTAGCTGCTCCTTTGAATTGCAGACAACTTCTCGTTCAGGGAGAACATCAGTGCCAATGCAGTTTTCAGCTACCTTTGAAAACCAAGGTTCGACACCATTTACAACACTAAGTACATATTAGCTATATGGAAGAAAAACACAATGCGCTGAAAAGCAGCTTATTGAGTATTCCGCACAAAGTAATGATCTAGCTGCACCTTTGAAATGCACACAACTCCACGTTCATCGAGAACATCAGCGCCAACGCAGTTTTCAGCTAGCTTTGAAAACCATGGTTGTGGCACATCTACAACACTAAGTACATATTAGCTATAGGGAAGAAAAACACAATGCGCTGAAATGCAGCTTACTGAGTATTCCACACAAAGTAATGATCTAGCTGCTCCTGTGAAATGCAGACAACTCCACATTCAACGAAAACATCTGCACCAATGCAGTTTTCAGCTACCTTTGAAAACCAAGGTTCTGGCACCATTTACAGCACTGAGTACATGTTAGGTATAGGGAAGAAAAACACAATGCGCTGAAATGCAGCTTATTGAGTATTCCACACAAAGTAATGATCTAGCTGCTCCTGTGAAATGCAGACAACTCCACGTTCAGGGAGAACATCAGCGCCAATGCAGTTTTCAGCTAGCTTTGAAAACCAAGGTTCTAGCACCATTTACAACACTAAGTACATATTAGCAATAGGGAAGAAACTCAGAATGTGAAACTGAATCACAATAGAAATCCCACTTCGAACGAAATCCCACGTTTCTCAAATCGCCTCTATAAAACACAATGCGCTGAAATGCAGCTTATGGAGTATTGCGCACAAAGTAATGATCTAGCTGCTCCTTTGAAATACATTCCATTCCACGTTCAGTTAGAACATCAGAGCCAACGCAGTTTTCAGCTACCTTTGAAAACCAAGGTTCTGGCACCATTTACAACACGAAGTATATGTTAGCTATAGGGAAGAAAAACACAATGCGCTGAAATACAGCTTATTGAGTATTCCACACAAAGTAATGATCTAGCTGCTCCTGTGAAATACAGACAACTCCACGTTCAGGGAGAACATCAGCGCCAATCCAGTTTTCAGCTAGCTTTGAAAACCAAGGTTCTGGCACTATTTAGAGCACGAAATACATGTTAGCTATAGGGAAGAAACTCAGAATATGAAACTGCTTCACAATGGAAAACCCGCTTCGAACGAAATCCCACGTTTCTCAAAACGCGTGTATAAAACACAATGCGCTGAAATGCAGCTTATTGAGTATTCCGCACAAAGTAATGATCTAGCTGCTCCTTTGAATTGCAGACATCTTCTCGTTCAGAGAGAACATCAGCGCCAACGCAGTTTTCAGCTACCTTTGAAAACCAAGGTTCTGGCACGATTTACAAAAGAAGTACATGTTAGCTATAGGGAGGAAAAACACAATGCGCTGAAATGCAGCTTATTGAGTATTCCTCACAAAGTAACGATCTAGCTGCTCCTTTGAAATGCAGACAACTCCAGGATCAGGGAGAACATCAGAGCCAATGCAGTTTTCAGCTACCTTCGAAAACCAAGGTTCTGGCACCATTTACAACACGAAGTACATGTTAGCTATAGGGAAGAAACTCAGAATGTGAAACTGTTTCACAATGGAAACCCCAATTCAAACGAAAGCCCTCATTTCTCACACAGCATCTGTAAAACACAATGCGCTGAAATGCAGCTTATTGAGTATTCCGCACAAAGTAATGATCTAGCTGCTCCTTTGAAATGCATTCCATTCCACGTTCAGTGAGAACATCTGCACCAATGCAGTTTTCAGCTAGCTTTGAAAACCAATGTTCTGGCACCGTTTACAACACGAAGTATACGTTAGGTATAGGGAAGAAAAACACAATGCGCTGAAATACAGCTTATTGAGTATTCCACACAAAGTAATGATCTAGCTGCAGCTTTGAAATGCAGACAACTCCACGTTAAATGAGAACATCTGCGCCAATGCAGTTTTCAGCTACCTTTGAAAACCAAGGTTCTAGCACCATTTACAACACTAAGTACATATTAGCAATAGGGAAGAAACTCAGAATGTGAAACTGCTTCACAATGGAAAACCCGCTTCGAACGAAATCTCATTTCTCACACAGCGTCTGTAAAACACAATGCGCTGAAATACAGCTTATTGAGTATTCCACACAAAGTAATGATCTAACTGCTCCTTTAAAATGCAGACAACTCCACGTTCAGCGAGAACATCAGCGCCAATGCAGTTTTCAGCTACCTTTGAAAACCAAGGTTCTGGCACCATTTACAACACTAAGTACATATTAGCTATAGGGAAGAAACTCAGATTGTGAAATTGCTTCACAATTGAAAACCCGCTTCGAACGAAATCCCACATATCTTACACAGCGTCTATAAAACACAATGCGCTGAAATGCAGCTTATTGAGTATTCCACACAAAGTAATGATCTAGCTGCTCCTTTGAATTGCAGACAACTCCAGGATCAGGGAGAACATCAGAGCCAATGCAGTTTTCAGCTACCTTTGAAAACCAAGGTTCTAGCACCATTTACAACACTAAGTACATATTAGCTATAGGGAAGAAACTCAGAATGTGAAACTGCATCACAATGGAAAACCCGCTTCGAACGAAATCCTACGTTTCTCAAATCGCGTCTATAAAACACAATGCGCTGAAATGCAGCTTCTTGAGTATTCCGCACAAAGTAATCATCTAGCTGCTCCTTTGAATTGCAGACAACTTCTCGTTCATCGAGAACATCAGTGCCAATGCAGTTTTCAGCTTACTTTGAAAACCAAGGTTCGACACCATTTACAACACTAAGTACATATTAGCAATAGGGAAGAAACTCAGAATGTGAAACTGCTTCACAATGGAAAACCCGCTTCGAACGAAATCTCATTTCTCACACAGCGTCTGTAAAACACAATGCGCTGAAATACAGCTTATTGAGTATTCCACACAAAGTAATGATCTAACTGCTCCTTTAAAATGCAGACAACTCCACGTTCAGGGAGAACATCAGCGCCAATGCAGTTTTCAGCTAGCTTTGAAAACCAAGGTTCTAGCACCATTTACAACACTAAGTACATATTAGCAATAGGGAAGAAACTCAGAATGTGAAACTGAATCACAATAGAAATCCCACTTCGAACGAAATCCCACGTTTCTCAAATCGCCTCTATAAAACACAATGCGCTGAAATGCAGCTTATGGAGTATTGCGCACAAAGTAATGATCTAGCTGCTCCTTTGAAATACATTCCATTCCACGTTCAGTTAGAACATCAGAGCCAACGCAGTTTTCAGCTACCTTTGAAAACCAAGGTTCTGGCACCATTTACAACACGAAGTATATGTTAGCTATAGGGAAGAAAAACACAATGCGCTGAAATACAGCTTATTGAGTATTCCACACAAAGTAATGATCTAGCTGCTCCTGTGAAATACAGACAACTCCACGTTGAGGGAGAACATCAGCGCCAATCCAGTTTTCAGCTAGCTTTGAAAACCAAGGTTCTGGCACTATTTAGAGCACGAAATACATGTTAGCTATAGGGAAGAAACTCAGAATATGAAACTGCTTCACAATGGAAAACCCGCTTCGAACGAAATCCCACGTTTCTCAAAACGCGTGTATAAAACACAATGCGCTGAAATGCAGCTTATTGAGTATTCCGCACAAAGTAATGATCTAGCTGCTCCTTTGAATTGCAGACATCTTCTCGTTCAGAGAGAACATCAGCGCCAACGCAGTTTTCAGCTACCTTTGAAAACCAAGGTTCTGGCACGATTTACAAAAGAAGTACATGTTAGCTATAGGGAGGAAAAACACAATGCGCTGAAATGCAGCTTATTGAGTATTCCTCACAAAGTAACGATCTAGCTGCTCCTTTGAAATGCAGACAACTCCAGGATCAGGGAGAACATCAGAGCCAATGCAGTTTTCAGCTACCTTCGAAAACCAAGGTTCTGGCACCATTTACAACACGAAGTACATGTTAGCTATAGGGAAGAAACTCAGAATGTGAAACTGTTTCACAATGGAAACCCCAATTCAAACGAAAGCCCTCATTTCTCACACAGCATCTGTAAAACACAATGCGCTGAAATGCAGCTTATTGAGTATTCCGCACAAAGTAATGATCTAGCTGCTCCTTTGAAATGCATTCCATTCCACGTTCAGTGAGAACATCTGCACCAATGCAGTTTTCAGCTAGCTTTGAAAACCAATGTTCTGGCACCGTTTACAACACGAAGTATACGTTAGGTATAGGGAAGAAAAACACAATGCGCTGAAATACAGCTTATTGAGTATTCCACACAAAGTAATGATCTAGCTGCAGCTTTGAAATGCAGACAACTCCACGTTAAATGAGAACATCTGCGTCAATGCAGTTTTCAGCTACCTTTGAAAACCAAGGTTCTGGCACCATTTACAACACTAAGTACATATTAGCTATAGGGAAGAAACTCAGATTGTGAAATTGCTTCACAATTGAAAACCCGCTTCGAACGAAATCCCACATATCTTACACAGCGTCTATAAAACACAATGCGCTGAAATGCAGCTTATTGAGTATTCCACACAAAGTAATGATCTAGCTGCTCCTTTGAATTGCAGACAACTCCAGGATCAGGGAGAACATCAGAGCCAATGCAGTTTTCAGCTACCTTTGAAAACCAAGGTTCTAGCACCATTTACAACACTAAGTACATATTAGCTATAGGGAAGAAACTCAGAATGTGAAACTGCATCACAATGGAAAACCCGCTTCGAACGAAATCCTACGTTTCTCAAATCGCGTCTATAAAACACAATGCGCTGAAATGCAGCTTCTTGAGTATTCCGCACAAAGTAATCATCTAGCTGCTCCTTTGAATTGCAGACAACTTCTCGTTCATCGAGAACATCAGTGCCAATGCAGTTTTCAGCTTACTTTGAAAACCAAGGTTCGACACCATTTACAACACTAAGTACATATTAGCAATAGGGAAGAAACTCAGAATGTGAAACTGCTTCACAATGGAAAACCCGCTTCGAACGAAATCTCATTTCTCACACAGCGTCTGTAAAACACAATGCGCTGAAATACAGCTTATTGAGTATTCCACACAAAGTAATGATCTAACTGCTCCTTTAAAATGCAGACAACTCCACGTTCAGGGAGAACATCAGCGCCAATGCAGTTTTCAGCTACCTTTGAAAACCAAGGTTCTGGCACCATTTACAACACTAAGTACATATTAGCTATAGGGAAGAAACTCAGATTGTGAAACTGCTTCACAATTGAAAACCCGCTTCGAACGAAATCCCACATATCTTACACAGCGTCTATAAAACACAATGCGCTGAAATGCAGCTTATTGAGTATTCCACACAAAGTAATGATCTAGCTGTTCCTTTGAATTGAGATAACTCCACATTCAACGAGAACATCAGCGCCAATGCAGTTTTCCGCAACCTTTGAAAACCAAGGTTCTGGCACCATTTACAACACGAAGTATATGTTAGCTATAGGGAAGAAAAACACAATGCGCTGACATGCAGCTTATTGATTATTATGCACAAAGTAATGATCTAGCTGTTCCTTTGAATTGCAGACAACTCCACATTCAACGAGAACCTCTGCACCAACGCAGTTTTCAGCTACCTTTGAAAACCAAGATTCTGGCACCATTTACAACACGAAGTATATGTTAGCTATAGGGAAGAAAAACACAATGCGCTGAAATACAGCTTATTGAGTATTCCACACAAAGTAATGATCTAGCTGCTCCCTTGAAATGCAGACAACTCCACGTTCAGGGAGAACATCAGCGCCAATCCAGTTTTCAGCTACCTTCGAAAACCAAGGTTCTGGCACTATTTAGAGCACGAAATACATGTTAGCTATAGGGAAGAAACTCAGAATGTGAAACTGCTTCACAATGGAAAACCCGCTTCGAACGAAATCCCACGTTTCTCAAAACGCGTGTATAAAACACAATGCGCTGAAATGCAGCTTATTGAGTATTCCGCACAAAGTAATGATCTAGCTGCTTCTTTGAATTGAGATAACTCAACTTTCAACGAGAACATCAGAGCCAATGCAGTTTTCAGCTACCTTTGAAAACCAAGGTTCTGGCACGATTTACAAAAGAAGTACATGTTAGCTATAGGGAGGAAAAACACAATGCGCTGAAATGCAGCTTATTGAGTATTCCTCACAAAGTAACGATCTAGCTGCTCCTTTGAAATGCAGACAACTCCAGGATCAGGGAGAACATCAGAGCCAATGCAGTTTTCAGCTACCTTCGAAAACCAAGGTTCTGGCACCATTTACAACACGAAATACATGTTAGCTATAGGGAAGAAACTCAGAATGTGAAACTGTTTCACAATGGAAACCCCAATTCAAACGAAAGCCCTCATTTCTCACACAGCATCTGTAAAACACAATGCGCTGAAATGCAGCTTATTGAGTATTCCGCACAAAGTAATGATCTAGCTGCTCCTTTGAAATGCATTCCATTCCACGTTCAGTGAGAACATCAGAGCCAACGCAGTTTTCAGCTAGCTTTGAAAACAAAGGTTCTGGCACCATTTACAACACGAAATACATGTTAGCTATAGGGAAGAAAAACACAATGGGCTGAAATGCAGCTTATTGAGTATTCCGCACAAAGTAATGATCTAGCTGCTCCTTTGAATTGCAGACAACTCCACATTCAACGAGAACATCTGCATCAATGCAGTTTTCAGCTAGCTTTGAAAACCAATGTTCTGGCACCGTTTACAACACGAAGTATACGTTAGGTATAGGGAAGAAAAACACAATGCGCTGAAATACAGCTTATTGAGTATTCCACACAAAGTAATGATCTAGCTGCTCCTTTGAAATGCAGACAACTCCACGTTCAGGGAGAACATCAGCGCCAATGCAGTTTTCAGCTAGATTTGAAAACCAAGGTTCTGGCACCATTTACAACACTAAGTACATATTAGCAATAGGGAAGAAACTCAGAATGTGAAACTGCTTCACAATGGAAAACCCGCTTCGAACGAAATCTCATTTCTCACACAGCGTCTGTAAAACACAATGCGCTGAAATACAGCTTATTGAGTATTCCACACAAAGTAATGATCTAACTGCTCCTTTAAAATGCAGACAACTCCACGTTCAGCGAGAACATCAGCGCCAATGCAGTTTTCAGCTACCTTTGAAAACCAAGGTTCTGGCACCATTTACAACACTAAGTACATATTAGCTATAGGGAAGAAACTCAGATTGTGAAATTGCTTCACAATTGAAAACCCGCTTCGAACGAAATCCCACATATCTTACACAGCGTCTATAAAACACAATGCGCTGAAATGCAGCTTATTGAGTATTCCACACAAAGTAATGATCTAGCTGCTCCTTTGAATTGCAGACAACTCCACGTTCAGGGAGAACATCAGCGCCAATTTTGGTTTTCAGCTACCTTTGAAAACCAAGGTTCTAGCACCATTTACAACACTAAGTACATATTAGCTATAGGGAAGAAACTCAGAATGTGAAACTGCATCACAATGGAAAACCCGCTTCGAACGAAATCCTACCTTTCTCAAATCGCGTCTATAAAACACAATGCGCTGAGATGCAGCTTCTTGAGTATTCCGCACAAAGTAATCATCTAGCTGCTCCTTTGAATTGCAGACAACTTCTCGTTCATCGAGAACATCAGTGCCAATGCAGTTTTCAGCTACCTTTGAAAACCAAGGTTCGACACCATTTACAACACTAAGTACATATTAGCTATATGGAAGAAAAACACAATGCGCTGAAAAGCAGCTTATTGAGTATTCCGCACAAAGTAATGATCTAGCTGCACCTTTGAAATGCACACAACTCCACGTTCAAAGAGAACATCAGCGCCAACGCAGTTTTCAGCTAGCTTTGAAAACCAGGGTTGTGGCACATCTACAACACTAAGTACATATTAGCTATAGGGAAGAAAAACACAATGTGCTGAAATGCAGCTTACTGAGTATTCCACACAAAGTAATGATCTAGCTGCTCCTGTGAAATGCAGACAACTCCACGTTCAGGGAGAACATCAGCGCCAATGCAGTTTTCAGCTACCTTTGAAAACCAAGGTTCTAGCACCATTTACAACACTAAGTACATATTAGCAATAGGGAAGAAACTCAGAATGTGAAACTGAATCACAATAGAAATCCCACTTCGAACGAAATCACACGTTTCTCAAATCGCCTCTATAAAACACAATGCGCTGAAATGCAGCTTATGGAGTATTGCGCACAAAGTAATGATCTAGCTGCTCCTTTGAAATACATTCCATTCCACGTTCAGTTAGAACATCAGAGCCAACGCAGTTTTCAGCTACCTTTGAAAACCAAGATTCTGGCACCATTTACAACACGAAGTATATGTTAGCTATAGGGAAGAAAAACACAATGCGCTGAAATACAGCTTATTGAGTATTCCACACAAAGTAATGATCTAGCTGCTCCCTTGAAATGCAGACAACTCCACGTTCAGGGAGAACATCAGCGCCAATCCAGTTTTCAGCTACCTTCGAAAACCAAGGTTCTGGCACTATTTAGAGCACGAAATACATGTTAGCTATAGGGAAGAAACTCAGAATATGAAACTGCTTCACAATGGAAAACCCGCTTCGAACGAAATCCCACGTTTCTCAAAACGCGTGTATAAAACACAATGCGCTGAAATGCAGCTTATTGAGTATTCCGCACAAAGTAATGATCTAGCTGCTTCTTTGAATTGAGATAACTCAACTTTCAACGAGAACATCAGAGCCAATGCAGTTTTCAGCTACCTTTGAAAACCAAGGTTCTGGCATGATTTACAAAAGAAGTACATGTTAGCCATAGGGAGGAAAAACACAATGCGCTGAAATGCAGCTTATTGAGTATTCTTCACAAAGTAACGATCTAGCTGCTCCTTTGAAATGCAGACAACTCCAGGATCAGGGAGAACATCAGAGCCAATGCAGTTTTCAGCTACCTTTGAAAACCAAGGTTCTGGCACCATTTACAACACGAAATACATGTTAGCTATAGGGAAGAAACTCAGAATGTGAAACTGTTTCACAATGGAAACCCCAATTCAAACGAAAGCCCTCATTTCTCACACAGCATCTGTAAAACACAATGCGCTGAAATGCAGCTTATTGAGTATTCCTCACAAAGTAACGATCTAGCTGCTCCTTTGAAATGCAGACAACTCCAGGATCAGGGAGAACATCAGAGCCAATGCAGTTTTCAGCTACCTTCGAAAACCAAGGTTCTGGCACCATTTACAACACGAAATACATGTTAGCTATAGGGAAGAAACTCAGAATGTGAAACTGTTTCACAATGGAAACCCCAATTCAAACGAAAGCCCTCATTTCTCACACAGCATCTGTAAAACACAATGCGCTGAAATGCAGCTTATTGAGTATTCCGCACAAAGTAATGATCTAACTGCTCCTTTAAAATGCAGACAACTCCACGTTCAGCGAGAACATCAGCGCCAATGCAGTTTTCAGCTACCTTTGAAAACCAAGGTTCTGGCACCATTTACAACACTAAGTACATATTAGCTATAGGGAAGAAAAACACAATGCACTGACATGCAGCTTATTGAGTATTATGCACAAAGTAATGATCTAGCTGTTCCTTTGAATTGCAGACAACTCCACATTCAACGAGAACATATGCACCAATGCAGTTTTCAGCTAGCTTTGAAAACCAAGGTTCTGGCACAATTTACAGCACTAACCACATGTTAGGTATAGGGAAGAAAAACACAATGCGCTGAAATGCAGCTTATTGAGTATTCCACACAAAGTAATGATCTAGCTGCTCCTTTGAATTGCAGACAACTCCACGTTCAGGGAGAACATCAGCGCCAATTTTGGTTTTCAGCTACCTTTGAAAACCAAGGTTCTAGCACCATTTACAACACTAAGTACATATTAGCTATAGGGAAGAAACTCAGAATGTGAAACTGCATCACAATGGAAAACCCGCTTCGAACGAAATCCCACGTTTCTCAAATCGCGTCTATAAAACACAATGCGCTGAAATGCAGCTTATTGAGTATTCCGCACAAAGTAATGATCTAGCTGCTCCTTTGAATTGCAGACATCTTCTCGTTCAGAGAGAACATCAGCGCCAATGCAGTTTTCAGCTACCTTTGAAAACCAAGGTTCTGGCACCATTTACAAAAGAAGTACATGTTAGCTATAGGGAGGAAAAACACAATGCGCTGAAATGCAGCTTATTGAGTATTCCGCACAAAGTGATGATCTAGCTGCTCCTGTGAAATGCAGACAACTCCACGTTCAGGGAGAACATCAGCGCCAACGCAGTTTTCAGCTAGCTTTGAAAACCAATGTTATGGCACCATTTACAACATGAAGTACACTTTAGCTATAGGGAAGAAAAACACAATGCGCTGAAATGCAGCTTATTGAGTATTCCGCACAAAGTAATGATCTAGCTGCTCCTTTGAATTGCAGACATCTTCTCGTTCAGAGAGAACATCAGCGCCAACGCAGTTTTCAGCTACCTTTGAAAACCAAGGTTCTGGCACGATTTACAAAAGAAGTACATGTTAGCTATAGGGAGGAAAAACACAATGCGCTGAAATGCAGCTTATTGAGTATTCCTCACAAAGTAACGATCTAGCTGCTCCTTTGAAATGCAGACAACTCCAGGATCAGGGAGAACATCAGAGCCAATGCAGTTTTCAGCTACCTTCGAAAACCAAGGTTCTGGCACCATTTACAACACGAAATACATGTTAGCTATAGGGAAGAAACTCAGAATGTGAAACTGTTTCACAATGGAAACCCCAATTCAAACGAAAGCCCTCATTTCTCACACAGCATCTGTAAAACACAATGCGCTGAAATGCAGCTTATTGAGTATTCCACACAAAGTAATGATCTAGCTGCTCCTTTGAATTGCAGACAACTCCACGTTCAGGGAGAACATCAGCACCAATTTTGGTTTTCAGCTACCTTTGAAAACCAAGGTTCTAGCACCATTTACAACACTAAGTACATATTAGCTATAGGGAAGAAATTCAGAATGTGAAACTGCATCACAATGGAAAACCCGCTTCGAACGAAATCCCACGTTTCTCAAATCGCGTCTATAAAACACAATGCGCTGAAATGCAGCTTATTGAGTATTCCGCACAAAGTAATGATCTAGCTGCTCCTTTGAATTGAGATAACTCCACATTCAACGAGAACATCAGCGCCAATGCAGTTTTCAGCTACCTTTGAAAACCATGGTTGTGGCACATCTACAACACTAAGTACATATTAGCTATAGGGAAGAAAAACACAATGCGCTGAAATGCAGCTTATTGAGTATTCCGCACAAAGTGATGATCTAGCTGCTCCTGTGAAATGCAGACAACTCCACGTTCATCGAGAACATCAGCGCCAACGCAGTTTTCAGCTAGCTTTGAAAACCAATGTTATGGCACCATTTACAACATGAAGTACACTTTAGCTATAGGGAAGAAAAACACAATGCGCTGAAATGCAGCTTATTGAGTATTCCGCACAAAGTAATGATCTAGCTGCTCCTTTGAATTGCAGACATCTTCTCGTTCAGAGAGAACATCAGCGCCAACGCAGTTTTCAGCTACCTTTGAAAACCAAGGTTCTGGCACGATTTACAAAAGAAGTACATGTTAGCTATAGGGAGGAAAAACACAATGCGCTGAAATGCAGCTTATTGAGTATTCCTCACAAAGTAACGATCTAGCTGCTCCTTTGAAATGCAGACAACTCCAGGATCAGGGAGAACATCAGAGCCAATGCAGTTTTCAGCTACCTTCGAAAACCAAGGTTCTGGCACCATTTACAACACGAAATACATGTTAGCTATAGGGAAGAAACTCAGAATGTGAAACTGTTTCACAATGGAAACCCCAATTCAAACGAAAGCCCTCATTTCTCACACAGCATCTGTAAAACACAATGCGCTGAAATGCAGCTTATTGAGTATTCCACACAAAGTAATGATCTAGCTGCTCCTTTGAATTGCAGACAACTCCACGTTCAGGGAGAACATCAGCGCCAATTTTGGTTTTCAGCTACCTTTGAAAACCAAGGTTCTAGCACCATTTACAACACTAAGTACATATTAGCTATAGGGAAGAAACTCAGAATGTGAAACTGCATCACAATGGAAAACCCGCTTCGAACGAAATCCCACGTTTCTCAAATCGCGTCTATAAAACACAATGCGCTGAAATGCAGCTTATTGAGTATTCCGCACAAAGTAATGATCTAGCTGCTCCTTTGAATTGAGATAACTCCACATTCAACGAGAACATCAGCGCCAATGCAGTTTTCAGCTACCTTTGAAAACCATGGTTGTGGCACATCTACAACACTAAGTACATATTAGCTATAGGGAAGAAAAACACAATGCGCTGAAATGCAGCTTATTGAGTATTCCGCACAAAGTGATGATCTAGCTGCTCCTGTGAAATGCAGACAACTCCACGTTCATCAAGAACATCAGCGCCAACGCAGTTTTCAGCTAGCTTTGAAAACCAATGTTATGGCACCATTTACAACATGAAGTACACTTTAGCTATAGGGAAGAAAAACACAATGCGCTGAAATGCAGCTTATTGAGTATTCCGCACAAAGTAATGATCTAGCTGCTCCTTTGAATTGCAGACATCTTCTCGTTCAGAGAGAACATCAGCGCCAACGCAGTTTTCAGCTACCTTTGAAAACCAAGGTTCTGGCACGATTTACAAAAGAAGTACATGTTAGCTATAGGGAGGAAAAACACAATGCGCTGAAATGCAGCTTATTGAGTATTCCTCACAAAGTAACGATCTAGCTGCTCCTTTGAAATGCAGACAACTCCAGGATCAGGGAGAACATCAGAGCCAATGCAGTTTTCAGCTACCTTCGAAAACCAAGGTTCTGGCACCATTTACAACACGAAATACATGTTAGCTATAGGGAAGAAACTCAGAATGTGAAACTGTTTCACAATGGAAACCCCAATTCAAACGAAAGCCCTCATTTCTCACACAGCATCTGTAAAACACAATGCGCTGAAATGCAGCTTATTGAGTATTCCGCACAAAGTAATGATCTAACTGCTCCTTTAAAATGCAGACAACTCCACGTTCAGCGAGAACATCAGCGCCAATGCAGTTTTCAGCTACCTTTGAAAACCAAGGTTCTGGCACCATTTACAACACTAAGTACATATTAGCTATAGGGAAGAAAAACACAATGCACTGACATGCAGCATATTGAGTATTATGCACAAAGTAATGATCTAGCTGTTCCTTTGAATTGCAGACAACTCCACATTCAACGAGAACATCAGCGCCAATGCAGTTTTCAGCTAGCTTTGAAAACCAAGGTTCTGGCACAATTTACAGCACTAACCACATGTTAGGTATAGGGAAGAAAAACACAATGCGCTGAAATGCAGCTTATTGAGTATTCCACACAAAGTAATGATCTAGCTGCTCCTTTGAATTGCAGACAACTCCACGTTCAGGGAGAACATCAGCTCCAATTTTGGTTTTCAGCTACCTTTGAAAACCAAGGTTCTAGCACCATTTACAACACTAAGTACATATTAGCTATAGGGAAGAAACTCAGAATGTGAAACTGCATCACAATGGAAAACCCGCTTCGAACGAAATCCCACGTTTCTCAAATCGCGTCTATAAAACACAATGCGCTGAAATGCAGCTTATTGAGTATTCCGCACAAAGTAATGATCTAGCTGCTCCTTTGAATTGAGATAACTCCACATTCAACGAGAACATCAGCGCCAATGCAGTTTTCAGCTACCTTTGAAAACCATGGTTGTGGCACATCTACAACACTAAGTACATATTAGCTATAGGGAAGAAAAACACAATGCGCTGAAATGCAGCTTATTGAGTATTCCGCACAAAGTGATGATCTAGCTGCTCCTGTGAAATGCAGACAACTCCACGTTCATCGAGAACATCAGCGCCAACGCAGTTTTCAGCTAGCTTTGAAAACCAATGTTATGGCACCATTTACAACATGAAGTACACTTTAGCTATAGGGAAGAAAAACACAATGCGCTGAAATGCAGCTTATTGAGTATTCCGCACAAAGTAATGATCTAGCTGCTCCTTTGAATTGCAGACATCTTCTCGTTCAGAGAGAACATCAGCGCCAACGCAGTTTTCAGCTACCTTTGAAAACCAAGGTTCTGGCACGATTTACAAAAGAAGTACATGTTAGCTATAGGGAGGAAAAACACAATGCGCTGAAATGCAGCTTATTGAGTATTCCTCACAAAGTAACGATCTAGCTGCTCCTTTGAAATGCAGACAACTCCAGGATCAGGGAGAACATCAGAGCCAATGCAGTTTTCAGCTACCTTCGAAAACCAAGGTTCTGGCACCATTTACAACACGAAATACATGTTAGCTATAGGGAAGAAACTCAGAATGTGAAACTGTTTCACAATGGAAACCCCAATTCAAACGAAAGCCCTCATTTCTCACACAGCATCTGTAAAACACAATGCGCTGAAATGCAGCTTATTGAGTATTCCGCACAAAGTAATGATCTAACTGCTCCTTTAAAATGCAGACAACTCCACGTTCAGCGAGAACATCAGCGCCAATGCAGTTTTCAGCTACCTTTGAAAACCAAGGTTCTGGCACCATTTACAACACTAAGTACATATTAGCTATAGGGAAGAAAAACACAATGCACTGACATGCAGCTTATTGAGTATTATGCACAAAGTAATGATCTAGCTGTTCCTTTGAATTGCAGACAACTCCACATTCAACGAGAACATATGCACCAATGCAGTTTTCAGCTAGCTTTGAAAACCAAGTTTCTGGCACAATTTACAGCACTAACCACATGTTAGGTATAGGGAAGAAAAACACAATGCGCTGAAATGCAGCTTATTGAGTATTCCACACAAAGTAATGATCTAGCTGCTCCTTTGAATTGCAGACAACTCCACGTTCAGGGAGAACATCAGCTCCAATTTTGGTTTTCAGCTACCTTTGAAAACCAAGGTTCTAGCACCATTTACAACACTAAGTACATATTAGCTATAGGGAAGAAACTCAGAATGTGAAACTGCATCACAATGGAAAACCCGCTTCGAACGAAATCCCACGTTTCTCAAATCGCGTCTATAAAACACAATGCGCTGAAATGCAGCTTATTGAGTATTCCGCACAAAGTAATGATCTAGCTGCTCCTTTGAATTGAGATAACTCCACATTCAACGAGAACATCAGCGCCAATGCAGTTTTCAGCTACCTTTGAAAACCATGGTTGTGGCACATCTACAACACTAAGTACATATTAGCTATAGGGAAGAAAAACACAATGCGCTGAAATGCAGCTTATTGAGTATTCCGCACAAAGTGATGATCTAGCTGCTCCTGTGAAATGCAGACAACTCCACGTTCATCGAGAACATCAGCGCCAACGCAGTTTTCAGCTAGCTTTGAAAACCAATGTTATGGCACCATTTACAACATGAAGTACACTTTAGCTATAGGGAAGAAAAACACAATGCGCTGAAATGCAGCTTATTGAGTATTCCGCACAAAGTAATGATCTAGCTGCTCCTTTGAATTGCAGACATCTTCTCGTTCAGAGAGAACATCAGCGCCAACGCAGTTTTCAGCTACCTTTGAAAACCAAGGTTCTGGCACGATTTACAAAAGAAGTACATGTTAGCTATAGGGAGGAAAAACACAATGCGCTGAAATGCAGCTTATTGAGTATTCCTCACAAAGTAACGATCTAGCTGCTCCTTTGAAATGCAGACAACTCCAGGATCAGGGAGAACATCAGAGCCAATGCAGTTTTCAGCTACCTTCGAAAACCAAGGTTCTGGCACCATTTACAACACGAAATACATGTTAGCTATAGGGAAGAAACTCAGAATGTGAAACTGTTTCACAATGGAAACCCCAATTCAAACGAAAGCCCTCATTTCTCACACAGCATCTGTAAAACACAATGCGCTGAAATGCAGCTTATTGAGTATTCCGCACAAAGTAATGATCTAACTGCTCCTTTAAAATGCAGACAACTCCACGTTCAGCGAGAACATCAGCGCCAATGCAGTTTTCAGCTACCTTTGAAAACCAAGGTTCTGGCACCATTTACAACACTAAGTACATATTAGCTATAGGGAAGAAAAACACAATGCACTGACATGCAGCATATTGAGTATTATGCACAAAGTAATGATCTAGCTGTTCCTTTGAATTGCAGACAACTCCACATTCAACGAGAACATATGCACCAATGCAGTTTTCAGCTAGCTTTGAAAACCAAGGTTCTGGCACAATTTACAGCACTAACCACATGTTAGGTATAGGGAAGAAAAACACAATGCGCTGAAATGCAGCTTATTGAGTATTCCACACAAAGTAATGATCTAGCTGCTCCTTTGAATTGCAGACAACTCCACGTTCAGGGAGAACATCAGCGCCAATTTTGGTTTTCAGCTACCTTTGAAAACCAAGGTTCTAGCACCATTTACAACACTAAGTACATATTAGCTATAGGGAAGAAACTCAGAATGTGAAACTGCATCACAATGGAAAACCCGCTTCGAACGAAATCCCACGTTTCTCAAATCGCGTCTATAAAACACAATGCGCTGAAATGCAGCTTATTGAGTATTCCGCACAAAGTAATGATCTAGCTGCTCCTTTGAATTGAGATAACTCCACATTCAACGAGAACATCAGCGCCAATGCAGTTTTCAGCTACCTTTGAAAACCATGGTTGTGGCACATCTACAACACTAAGTACATATTAGCTATAGGGAAGAAAAACACAATGCGCTGAAATGCAGCTTATTGAGTATTCCGCACAAAGTGATGATCTAGCTGCTCCTGTGAAATGCAGACAACTCCACGTTCATCGAGAACATCAGCGCCAACGCAGTTTTCAGCTAGCTTTGAAAACCAATGTTATGGCACCATTTACAACATGAAGTACACTTTAGCTATAGGGAAGAAAAACACAATGCGCTGAAATGCAGCTTATTGAGTATTCCGCACAAAGTAATGATCTAGCTGCTCCTTTGAATTGCAGACATCTTCTCGTTCAGAGAGAACATCAGCGCCAACGCAGTTTTCAGCTACCTTTGAAAACCAAGGTTCTGGCACGATTTACAAAAGAAGTACATGTTAGCTATAGGGAGGAAAAACACAATGCGCTGAAATGCAGCTTATTGAGTATTCCTCACAAAGTAACGATCTAGCTGCTCCTTTGAAATGCAGACAACTCCAGGATCAGGGAGAACATCAGAGCCAATGCAGTTTTCAGCTACCTTCGAAAACCAAGGTTCTGGCACCATTTACAACACGAAATACATGTTAGCTATAGGGAAGAAACTCAGAATGTGAAACTGTTTCACAATGGAAACCCCAATTCAAACGAAAGCCCTCATTTCTCACACAGCATCTGTAAAACACAATGCGCTGAAATGCAGCTTATTGAGTATTCCACACAAAGTAATGATCTAACTGCTCCTTTAAAATGCAGACAACTCCACGTTCAGCGAGAACATCAGCGCCAATGCAGTTTTCAGCTACCTTTGAAAACCAAGGTTCTGGCACCATTTACAACACTAAGTACATATTAGCTATAGGGAAGAAAAACACAATGCACTGACATGCAGCTTATTGAGTATTATGCACAAAGTAATGATCTAGCTGTTCCTTTGAATTGCAGACAACTCCACATTCAACGAGAACATATGCACCAATGCAGTTTTCAGCTAGCTTTGAAAACCAAGGTTCTGGCACAATTTACAGCACTAACCACATGTTAGGTATAGGGAAGAAAAACACAATGCGCTGAAATGCAGCTTATTGAGTATTCCACACAAAGTAATGATCTAGCTGCTCCTTTGAATTGCAGACAACTCCACGTTCAGGGAGAACATCAGCGCCAATTTTGGTTTTCAGCTACCTTTGAAAACCAAGGTTCTAGCACCATTTACAACACTAAGTACATATTAGCTATAGGGAAGAAACTCAGAATGTGAAACTGCATCACAATGGAAAACCCGCTTCGAACGAAATCCCACGTTTCTCAAATCGCGTCTATAAAACACAATGCGCTGAAATGCAGCTTATTGAGTATTCCGCACAAAGTAATGATCTAGCTGCTCCTTTGAATTGCAGACATCTTCTCGTTCAGAGAGAACATCAGCGCCAACGCAGTTTTCAGCTACCTTTGAAAACCAAGGTTCTGGCACGATTTACAAAAGAAGTACATGTTAGCTATAGGGAGGAAAAACACAATGCGCTGAAATGCAGCTTATTGAGTATTCCTCACAAAGTAACGATCTAGCTGCTCCTTTGAAATGCAGACAACTCCAGGATCAGGGAGAACATCAGAGCCAATGCAGTTTTCAGCTACCTTCGAAAACCAAGGTTCTGGCACCATTTACAACACGAAATACATGTTAGCTATAGGGAAGAAACTCAGAATGTGAAACTGTTTCACAATGGAAACCCCAATTCAAACGAAAGCCCTCATTTCTCACACAGCATCTGTAAAACACAATGCGCTGAAATGCAGCTTATTGAGTATTCCGCACAAAGTAATGATCTAACTGCTCCTTTAAAATGCAGACAACTCCACGTTCAGCGAGAACATCAGCGCCAATGCAGTTTTCAGCTACCTTTGAAAACCAAGGTTCTGGCACCATTTACAACACTAAGTACATATTAGCTATAGGGAAGAAAAACACAATGCACTGACATGCAGCATATTGAGTATTATGCACAAAGTAATGATCTAGCTGTTCCTTTGAATTGCAGACAACTCCACATTCAACGAGAACATATGCACCAATGCAGTTTTCAGCTAGCTTTGAAAACCAAGGTTCTGGCACAATTTACAGCACTAACCACATGTTAGGTATAGGGAAGAAAAACACAATGCGCTGAAATGCAGCTTATTGAGTATTCCACACAAAGTAATGATCTAGCTGCTCCTTTGAATTGCAGACAACTCCACGTTCAGGGAGAACATCAGCTCCAATTTTGGTTTTCAGCTACCTTTGAAAACCAAGGTTCTAGCACCATTTACAACACTAAGTACATATTAGCTATAGGGAAGAAACTCAGAATGTGAAACTGCATCACAATGGAAAACCCGCTTCGAACGAAATCCCACGTTTCTCAAATCGCGTCTATAAAACACAATGCGCTGAAATGCAGCTTATTGAGTATTCCGCACAAAGTAATGATCTAGCTGCTCCTTTGAATTGAGATAACTCCACATTCAACGAGAACATCAGCGCCAATGCAGTTTTCAGCTACCTTTGAAAACCATGGTTGTGGCACATCTACAACACTAAGTACATATTAGCTATAGGGAAGAAAAACACAATGCGCTGAAATGCAGCTTATTGAGTATTCCGCACAAAGTGATGATCTAGCTGCTCCTGTGAAATGCAGACAACTCCACGTTCATCGAGAACATCAGCGCCAACGCAGTTTTCAGCTAGCTTTGAAAACCAATGTTATGGCACCATTTACAACATGAAGTACACTTTAGCTATAGGGAAGAAAAACACAATGCGCTGAAATGCAGCTTATTGAGTATTCCGCACAAAGTAATGATCTAGCTGCTCCTTTGAATTGCAGACATCTTCTCGTTCAGAGAGAACATCAGCGCCAACGCAGTTTTCAGCTACCTTTGAAAACCAAGGTTCTGGCACGATTTACAAAAGAAGTACATGTTAGCTATAGGGAGGAAAAACACAATGCGCTGAAATGCAGCTTATTGAGTATTCCTCACAAAGTAACGATCTAGCTGCTCCTTTGAAATGCAGACAACTCCAGGATCAGGGAGAACATCAGAGCCAATGCAGTTTTCAGCTACCTTCGAAAACCAAGGTTCTGGCACCATTTACAACACGAAATACATGTTAGCTATAGGGAAGAAACTCAGAATGTGAAACTGTTTCACAATGGAAACCCCAATTCAAACGAAAGCCCTCATTTCTCACACAGCATCTGTAAAACACAATGCGCTGAAATGCAGCTTATTGAGTATTCCGCACAAAGTAATGATCTAACTGCTCCTTTAAAATGCAGACAACTCCACGTTCAGCGAGAACATCAGCGCCAATGCAGTTTTCAGCTACCTTTGAAAACCAAGGTTCTGGCACCATTTACAACACTAAGTACATATTAGCTATAGGGAAGAAAAACACAATGCACTGACATGCAGCTTATTGAGTATTATGCACAAAGTAATGATCTAGCTGTTCCTTTGAATTGCAGACAACTCCACATTCAACGAGAACATATGCACCAATGCAGTTTTCAGCTAGCTTTGAAAACCAAGGTTCTGGCACAATTTACAGCACTAACCACATGTTAGGTATAGGGAAGAAAAACACAATGCGCTGAAATGCAGCTTATTGAGTATTCCACACAAAGTAATGATCTAGCTGCTCCTTTGAATTGCAGACAACTCCACGTTCAGGGAGAACATCAGCGCCAATTTTGGTTTTCAGCTACCTTTGAAAACCAAGGTTCTAGCACCATTTACAACACTAAGTACATATTAGCTATAGGGAAGAAACTCAGAATGTGAAACTGCATCACAATGGAAAACCCGCTTCGAACGAAATCCCACGTTTCTCAAATCGCGTCTATAAAACACAATGCGCTGAAATGCAGCTTATTGAGTATTCCGCACAAAGTAATGATCTAGCTGCTCCTTTGAATTGAGATAACTCCACATTCAACGAGAACATCAGCGCCAATGCAGTTTTCAGCTACCTTTGAAAACCATGGTTGTGGCACATCTACAACACTAAGTACATATTAGCTATAGGGAAGAAAAACACAATGCGCTGAAATGCAGCTTATTGAGTATTCCGCACAAAGTGATGATCTAGCTGCTCCTGTGAAATGCAGACAACTCCACGTTCATCGAGAACATCAGCGCCAACGCAGTTTTCAGCTAGCTTTGAAAACCAATGTTATGGCACCATTTACAACTTGAAGTACACTTTAGCTATAGGGAAGAAAAACACAATGCGCTGAAATGCAGCTTATTGAGTATTCCGCACAAAGTAATGATCTAGCTGCTCCTTTGAATTGCAGACATCTTCTCGTTCAGAGAGAACATCAGCGCCAACGCAGTTTTCAGCTACCTTTGAAAACCAAGGTTCTGGCACGATTTACAAAAGAAGTACATGTTAGCTATAGGGAGGAAAAACACAATGCGCTGAAATGCAGCTTATTGAGTATTCCTCACAAAGTAACGATCTAGCTGCTCCTTTGAAATGCAGACAACTCCAGGATCAGGGAGAACATCAGAGCCAATGCAGTTTTCAGCTACCTTCGAAAACCAAGGTTCTGGCACCATTTACAACACGAAATACATGTTAGCTATAGGGAAGAAACTCAGAATGTGAAACTGCTTCACAATGGAAACCCCAATTCAAACGAAAGCCCTCATTTCTCACACAGCATCTGTAAAACACAATGCGCTGAAATGCAGCTTATTGAGTATTCCGCACAAAGTGATGATCCAGCTGCTCCTGTGAAATGCAGACAACTCCACATTCAACGAGAACATATGCACCAATGCAGTTTTCAGCTAGCTTTGAAAACCAAGGTTCTGGCACAATTTACAGCACTAACCACATGTTAGGTATAGGGAAGAAAAACACAATGCGCTGAAATGCAGCTTATTGAGTATTCCACACAAAGTAATGATCTAGCTGCTCCTTTGAATTGCAGACAACTCCACGTTCAGGGAGAACATCAGCGCCAATTTTGGTTTTCAGCTACCTTTGAAAACCAAGGTTCTAGCACCATTTACAACACTAAGTACATATTAGCTATAGGGAAGAAACTCAGAATGTGAAACTGCATCACAATGGAAAACCCGCTTCGAACGAAATCCCACGTTTCTCAAATCGCGTCTATAAAACACAATGCGCTGAAATGCAGCTTCTTGAGTATTCCGCACAAAGTAATCATCTAGCTGCTCCTTTGAATTGCAGACAACATCTCGTTCATCGAGAACATCAGTGCCAATGCAGTTTTCAGCTACCTTTGAAAACCAAGGTTCGACACCATTTACAACACTAAGTACATATTAGCTATATGGAAGAAAAACACAATGCGCTGAAAAGCAGCTTATTGAGTATTCCGCACAAAGTAATGATCTAGCTGCACCTTTGAAATGCACACAACTCCACGTTCAAAGAGAACAACAGCGCCAACGCAGTTTTCAGCTAGCTTTGAAAAACATGGTTGTGGCACATCTACAACACTAAGTACATATTAGCTATAGGGAAGAAAAACACAATGCGCTGAAATGCAGCTTACTGAGTATTCCACACAAAGTAATGATCTAGCTGCTCCTGTGAAATGCAGACAACTCCACATTCAACGAAAACATCTGCACCAATGCAGTTTTCAGCTACCTTTGAAAACCAAGGTTCTGGCACCATTTACAGCACTAAGTACATATTAGCAATAGGGTAGAAACTCAGAATGTGAAACTGAATCACAATAGAAATCCCACTTCGAACGAAATCCCACGTTTCTCAAATTGCCTCTATAAAACACAATGCGCTGAAATGCAGCTTATGGAGTATTGCGCACAAAGTAATTATCTAGCTGCTCCTTTGAAATACATTCCATTCCACGTTCAGTTAGAACATCAGAGCCAACGCAGTTTTCAGCTACCTTTGAAAACCAAGATTCTGGCACCATTTACAACACGAAGTATATGTTAGCTATAGGGAAGAAAAACACAATGCGCTGAAATACAGCTTATTGAGTATTCCACACAAAGTAATGATCTAGCTGCTCCCTTGAAATGCAGACAACTCCACATTCAGGGAGAACATCAGCGCCAATCCAGTTTTCAGCTACCTTCGAAAACCAAGGTTCTGGCACTATTTAGAGCACGAAATACATGTTAGCTATAGGGAAGAAACTCAGAATATGAAACTGCTTCACAATGGCAAACCCGCTTCGAACGAAATCCCACGTTTCTCAAAACGCGTGTATAAAACACAATGCGCTGAAATGCAGCTTATTGAGTATTCCGCACAAAGTAATGATCTAGCTGCTTCTTTGAATTGAGATAACTCAACTTTCAATGAGAACATCAGAGCCAATGCAGTTTTCAGCTACCTTTGAAAACCAAGGTTCTGGCACGATTTACAAAAGAAGTACATGTTAGCTATAGGGAGGAAAAACACAATGCGCTGAAATGCAGCTTATTGAGTATTCCTCACAAAGTAACGATCTAGCTGCTCCTTTGAAATGCAGACAACTCCAGGATCAGGGAGAACATCAGAGCCAATGCAGTTTTCAGCTACCTTCGAAAACCAAGGTTCTGGCACCATTTACAACACGAAATACATGTTAGCTATAGGGAAGAAACTCAGAATGTGAAACTGTTTCACAATGGAAACCCCAATTCAAACGAAAGCCCTCATTTCTCACACAGCATCTGTAAAACACAATGCGCTGAAATGCAGCTTATTGAGTATTCCGCACAAAGTAATGATCTAACTGCTCCTTTAAAATGCAGACAACTCCACGTTCAGCGAGAACATCAGCGCCAATGCAGTTTTCAGCTACCTTTGAAAACCAAGGTTCTGGCACCATTTACAACACGAAGTACATGTTAGCTATAGGGAAGAAAAACACAATGCACTGACATGCAGCATATTGAGTATTATGCACAAAGTAATGATCTAGCTGTTCCTTTGAATTGCAGACAACTCCACATTCAACGAGAACATATGCACCAATGCAGTTTTCAGCTAGCTTTGAAAACCAAGGTTCTGGCACAATTTACAGCACTAACCACATGTTAGGTATAGGGAAGAAAAACACAATGCGCTGAAATGCAGCTTATTGAGTATTCCACACAAAGTAATGATCTAACTGCTCCTTTGAATTGCAGACAACTCCACGTTCAGGGAGAACATCAGCGCCAATTTTGGTTTTCAGCTACCTTTGAAAACCAAGGTTCTAGCACCATTTACAACACTAAGTACATATTAGCTATAGGGAAGAAACTCAGAATGTGAAACTGCATCACAATGGAAAACCCGCTTCGAACGAAATCCCACGTTTCTCAAATCGCGTCTATAAAACACAATGCGCTGAAATGCAGCTTATTGAGTATTCCGCACAAAGTAATGATCTAGCTGCTCCTTTGAATTGAGATAACTCCACATTCAACGAGAACATCAGCGCCAATGCAGTTTTCAGCTACCTTTGAAAACCATGGTTGTGGCACATCTACAACACTAAGTACATATTAGCTATAGGGAAGAAAAACACAATGCGCTGAAATGCAGCTTATTGAGTATTCCGCACAAAGTGATGATCTAGCTGCTCCTGTGAAATGCAGACAACTCCACGTTCATCGAGAACATCAGCGCCAACGCAGTTTTCAGCTAGCTTTGAAAACCAATGTTATGGCACCATTTACAACATGAAGTACACTTTAGCTATAGGGAAGAAAAACACAATGCGCTGAAATGCAGCTTATTGAGTATTCCGCACAAAGTAATGATCTAGCTGCTCCTTTGAATTGCAGACATCTTCTCGTTCAGAGAGAACATCAGCGCCAACGCAGTTTTCAGCTACCTTTGAAAACCAAGGTTCTGGCACGATTTACAAAAGAAGTACATGTTAGCTATAGGGAGGAAAAACACAATGCGCTGAAATGCAGCTTATTGAGTATTCCTCACAAAGTAACGATCTAGCTGCTCCTTTGAAATGCAGACAACTCCAGGATCAGGGAGAACATCAGAGCCAATGCAGTTTTCAGCTACCTTCGAAAACCAAGGTTCTGGCACCATTTACAACACGAAATACATGTTAGCTATAGGGAAGAAACCCAGAATGTGAAACTGTTTCACAATGGAAACCCCAATTCAAACGAAAGCCCTCATTTCTCACACAGCATCTGTAAAACACAATGCGCTGAAATGCAGCTTATTGAGTATTCCACACAAAGTAATGATCTAGCTGCTCCTTTGAATTGCAGACAACTCCACGTTCAGGGAGAACATCAGCGCCAATTTTGGTTTTCAGCTACCTTTGAAAACCAAGGTTCTAGCACCATTTACAACACTAAGTACATATTAGCTATAGGGAAGAAACTCAGAATGTGAAACTGCATCACAATGGAAAACCCGCTTCGAACGAAATCCCACGTTTCTCAAATCGCGTCTATAAAACACAATGCGCTGAAATGCAGCTTATTGAGTATTCCGCACAAAGTAATGATCTAGCTGCTCCTTTGAATTGAGATAACTCCACATTCAACGAGAACATCAGCGCCAATGCAGTTTTCAGCTACCTTTGAAAACCATGGTTGTGGCACATCTACAACACTAAGTACATATTAGCTATAGGGAAGAAAAACACAATGCGCTGAAATGCAGCTTATTGAGTATTCCGCACAAAGTGATGATCTAGCTGCTCCTGTGAAATGCAGACAACTCCACGTTCATCGAGAACATCAGCGCCAACGCAGTTTTCAGCTAGCTTTGAAAACCAATGTTATGGCACCATTTACAACATGAAGTACACTTTAGCTATAGGGAAGAAAAACACAATGCGCTGAAATGCAGCTTATTGAGTATTCCGCACAAAGTAATGATCTAGCTGCTCCTTTGAATTGCAGACATCTTCTCGTTCAGAGAGAACATCAGCGCCAACGCAGTTTTCAGCTACCTTTGAAAACCAAGGTTCTGGCACGATTTACAAAAGAAGTACATGTTAGCTATAGGGAGGAAAAACACAATGCGCTGAAATGCAGCTTATTGAGTATTCCTCACAAAGTAACGATCTAGCTGCTCCTTTGAAATGCAGACAACTCCAGGATCAGGGAGAACATCAGAGCCAATGCAGTTTTCAGCTACCTTCGAAAACCAAGGTTCTGGCACCATTTACAACACGAAATACATGTTAGCTATAGGGAAGAAACTCAGAATGTGAAACTGTTTCACAATGGAAACCCCAATTCAAACGAAAGCCCTCATTTCTCACACAGCATCTGTAAAACACAATGCGCTGAAATGCAGCTTATTGAGTATTCCACACAAAGTAATGATCTAGCTGCTCCTTTGAATTGCAGACAACTCCACGTTCAGGGAGAACATCAGCGCCAATTTTGGTTTTCAGCTACCTTTGAAAACCAAGGTTCTAGCACCATTTACAACACTAAGTACATATTAGCTATAGGGAAGAAACTCAGAATGTGAAACTGCATCACAATGGAAAACCCGCTTCGAACGAAATCCCACGTTTCTCAAATCGCGTCTATAAAACACAATGCGCTGAAATGCAGCTTATTGAGTATTCCGCACAAAGTAATGATCTAGCTGCTCCTTTGAATTGAGATAACTCCACATTCAACGAGAACATCAGCGCCAATGCAGTTTTCAGCTACCTTTGAAAACCATGGTTGTGGCACATCTACAACACTAAGTACATATTAGCTATAGGGAAGAAAAACACAATGCGCTGAAATGCAGCTTATTGAGTATTCCGCACAAAGTGATGATCTAGCTGCTCCTGTGAAATGCAGACAACTCCACGTTCATCGAGAACATCAGCGCCAACGCAGTTTTCAGCTAGCTTTGAAAACCAATGTTATGGCACCATTTACAACATGAAGTACACTTTAGCTATAGGGAAGAAAAACACAATGCGCTGAAATGCAGCTTATTGAGTATTCCGCACAAAGTAATGATCTAGCTGCTCCTTTGAATTGCAGACATCTTCTCGTTCAGAGAGAACATCAGCGCCAACGCAGTTTTCAGCTACCTTTGAAAACCAAGGTTCTGGCACGATTTACAAAAGAAGTACATGTTAGCTATAGGGAGGAAAAACACAATGCGCTGAAATGCAGCTTATTGAGTATTCCTCACAAAGTAACGATCTAGCTGCTCCTTTGAAATGCAGACAACTCCAGGATCAGGGAGAACATCAGAGCCAATGCAGTTTTCAGCTACCTTCGAAAACCAAGGTTCTGGCACCATTTACAACACGAAATACATGTTAGCTATAGGGAAGAAACTCAGAATGTGAAACTGTTTCACAATGGAAACCCCAATTCAAACGAAAGCCCTCATTTCTCACACAGCATCTGTAAAACACAATGCGCTGAAATGCAGCTTATTGAGTATTCCACACAAAGTAATGATCTAGCTGCTCCTTTGAATTGCAGACAACTCCACGTTCAGGGAGAACATCAGCGCCAATTTTGGTTTTCAGCTACCTTTGAAAACCAAGGTTCTAGCACCATTTACAACACTAAGTACATATTAGCTATAGGGAAGAAACTCAGAATGTGAAACTGCATCACAATGGAAAACCCGCTTCGAACGAAATCCCACGTTTCTCAAATCGCGTCTATAAAACACAATGCGCTGAAATGCAGCTTATTGAGTATTCCGCACAAAGTAATGATCTAGCTGCTCCTTTGAATTGAGATAACTCCACATTCAACGAGAACATCAGCGCCAATGCAGTTTTCAGCTACCTTTGAAAACCATGGTTGTGGCACATCTACAACACTAAGTACATATTAGCTATAGGGAAGAAAAACACAATGCGCTGAAATGCAGCTTATTGAGTATTCCGCACAAAGTGATGATCTAGCTGCTCCTGTGAAATGCAGACAACTCCACGTTCATCGAGAACATCAGCGCCAACGCAGTTTTCAGCTAGCTTTGAAAACCAATGTTATGGCACCATTTACAACATGAAGTACACTTTAGCTATAGGGAAGAAAAACACAATGCGCTGAAATGCAGCTTATTGAGTATTCCGCACAAAGTAATGATCTAGCTGCTCCTTTGAATTGCAGACATCTTCTCGTTCAGAGAGAACATCAGCGCCAACGCAGTTTTCAGCTACCTTTGAAAACCAAGGTTCTGGCACGATTTACAAAAGAAGTACATGTTAGCTATAGGGAGGAAAAACACAATGCGCTGAAATGCAGCTTATTGAGTATTCCTCACAAAGTAACGATCTAGCTGCTCCTTTGAAATGCAGACAACTCCAGGATCAGGGAGAACATCAGAGCCAATGCAGTTTTCAGCTACCTTCGAAAACCAAGGTTCTGGCACCATTTACAACACGAAATACATGTTAGCTATAGGGAAGAAACTCAGAATGTGAAACTGT
This sequence comes from Ochotona curzoniae, assembly GCF_017591425.1. Classification (NCBI taxonomy): domain Eukaryota; kingdom Metazoa; phylum Chordata; class Mammalia; order Lagomorpha; family Ochotonidae; genus Ochotona; species Ochotona curzoniae. Next base: position 132,468 of record NW_024465409.1, read on the forward strand.
TTCACAATGGAAACCCCAATTCAAACGAAAGCCCTCATTTCTCACACAGCATCTGTAAAACACAATGCGCTGAAATGCAGCTTATTGAGTATTCCACACAAAGTAATGATCTAGCTGCTCCTTTGAATTGCAGACAACTCCACGTTCAGGGAGAACATCAGCGCCAATTTTGGTTTTCAGCTACCTTTGAAAACCAAGGTTCTAGCACCATTTACAACACTAAGTACATATTAGCTATAGGGAAGAAACTCAGAATGTGAAACTGCATCACAATGGAAAACCCGCTTCGAACGAAATCCCACGTTTCTCAAATCGCGTCTATAAAACACAATGCGCTGAAATGCAGCTTATTGAGTATTCCGCACAAAGTAATGATCTAGCTGCTCCTTTGAATTGAGATAACTCCACATTCAACGAGAACATCAGCGCCAATGCAGTTTTCAGCTACCTTTGAAAACCATGGTTGTGGCACATCTACAACACTAAGTACATATTAGCTATAGGGAAGAAAAACACAATGCGCTGAAATGCAGCTTATTGAGTATTCCGCACAAAGTGATGATCTAGCTGCTCCTGTGAAATGCAGACAACTCCACGTTCATCGAGAACATCAGCGCCAACGCAGTTTTCAGCTAGCTTTGAAAACCAATGTTATGGCACCATTTACAACATGAAGTACACTTTAGCTATAGGGAAGAAAAACACAATGCGCTGAAATGCAGCTTATTGAGTATTCCGCACAAAGTAATGATCTAGCTGCTCCTTTGAATTGCAGACATCTTCTCGTTCAGAGAGAACATCAGCGCCAACGCAGTTTTCAGCTACCTTTGAAAACCAAGGTTCTGGCACGATTTACAAAAGAAGTACATGTTAGCTATAGGGAGGAAAAACACAATGCGCTGAAATGCAGCTTATTGAGTATTCCTCACAAAGTAACGATCTAGCTGCTCCTTTGAAATGCAGACAACTCCAGGATCAGGGAGAACATCAGAGCCAATGCAGTTTTCAGCTACCTTCGAAAACCAAGGTTCTGGCACCATTTACAACACGAAATACATGTTAGCTATAGGGAAGAAACTCAGAATGTGAAACTGTTTCACAATGGAAACCCCAATTCAAACGAAAGCCCTCATTTCTCACACAGCATCTGTAAAACACAATGCGCTGAAATGCAGCTTATTGAGTATTCCACACAAAGTAATGATCTAGCTGCTCCTTTGAATTGCAGACAACTCCACGTTCAGGGAGAACATCAGCGCCAATTTTGGTTTTCAGCTACCTTTGAAAACCAAGGTTCTAGCACCATTTACAACACTAAGTACATATTAGCTATAGGGAAGAAACTCAGAATGTGAAACTGCATCACAATGGAAAACCCGCTTCGAACGAAATCCCACGTTTCTCAAATCGCGTCTATAAAACACAATGCGCTGAAATGCAGCTTATTGAGTATTCCGCACAAAGTAATGATCTAGCTGCTCCTTTGAATTGAGATAACTCCACATTCAACGAGAACATCAGCGCCAATGCAGTTTTCAGCTACCTTTGAAAACCATGGTTGTGGCACATCTACAACACTAAGTACATATTAGCTATAGGGAAGAAAAACACAATGCGCTGAAATGCAGCTTATTGAGTATTCCGCACAAAGTGATGATCTAGCTGCTCCTGTGAAATGCAGACAACTCCACGTTCATCGAGAACATCAGCGCCAACGCAGTTTTCAGCTAGCTTTGAAAACCAATGTTATGGCACCATTTACAACATGAAGTACACTTTAGCTATAGGGAAGAAAAACACAATGCGCTGAAATGCAGCTTATTGAGTATTCCGCACAAAGTAATGATCTAGCTGCTCCTTTGAATTGCAGACATCTTCTCGTTCAGAGAGAACATCAGCGCCAACGCAGTTTTCAGCTACCTTTGAAAACCAAGGTTCTGGCACGATTTACAAAAGAAGTACATGTTAGCTATAGGGAGGAAAAACACAATGCGCTGAAATGCAGCTTATTGAGTATTCCTCACAAAATAACGATCTAGCTGCTCCTTTGAAATGCAGACAACTCCAGGATCAGGGAGAACATCAGAGCCAATGCAGTTTTCAGCTACCTTCGAAAACCAAGGTTCTGGCACCATTTACAACACGAAATACATGTTAGCTATAGGGAAGAAACTCAGAATGTGAAACTGTTTCACAATGGAAACCCCAATTCAAACGAAAGCCCTCATTTCTCACACAGCATCTGTAAAACACAATGCGCTGAAATGCAGCTTATTGAGTATTCCGCACAAAGTAATGATCTAACTGCTCCTTTAAAATGCAGACAACTCCACGTTCAGCGAGAACATCAGCGCCAATGCAGTTTTCCGCTACCTTTGAAAACCAAGGTTCTGGCACCATTTACAACACGAAGTACATATTAGCTATAGGGAAGAAAAACACAATGCACTGACATGCAGCATATTGAGTATTATGCACAAAGTAATGATCTAGCTGTTCCTTTGAATTGCAGACAACTCCACATTCAACGAGAACATATGCAACAATGCAGTTTTCAGCTAGCTTTGAAAACCAAGGTTCTGGCACAATTTACAGCACTAACCACATGTTAGGTATAGGGAAGAAAAACACAATGCGCTGAAATGCAGCTTATTGAGTATTCCACACAAAGTAATGATCTAGCTGCTCCTTTGAATTGCAGACAACTCCACGTTCAGGGAGAACATCAGCGCCAATTTTGGTTTTCAGCTACCTTTGAAAACCAAGGTTCTAGCACCATTTACAACACTAAGTACATATTAGCTATAGGGAAGAAACTCAGAATGTGAAACTGCATCACAATGGAAAACCCGCTTCGAACGAAATCCCACGTTTCTCAAATCGCGTCTATAAAACACAATGCGCTGAAATGCAGCTTATTGAGTATTCCGCACAAAGTAATGATCTAGCTGCTCCTTTGAATTGTGATAACTCCACATTCAACGAGAACATCAGCGCCAATGCAGTTTTCAGCTACCTTTGAAAACCATGGTTGTGGCACATCTACAACACTAAGTACATATTAGCTATAGGGAAGAAAAACACAATGCGCTGAAATGCAGCTTATTGAGTATTCCGCACAAAGTGATGATCTAGCTGCTCCTGTGAAATGCAGACAACTCCACGTTCATCGAGAACATCAGCGCCAACGCAGTTTTCAGCTAGCTTTGAAAACCAATGTTATGGCACCATTTACAACATGAAGTACACTTTAGCTATAGGGAAGAAAAACACAATGCGCTGAAATGCAGCTTATTGAGTATTCCGCACAAAGTAATGATCTAGCTGCTCCTTTGAATTGCAGACATCTTCTCGTTCAGAGAGAACATCAGCGCCAACGCAGTTTTCAGCTACCTTTGAAAACCAAGGTTCTGGCACGATTTACAAAAGAAGTACATGTTAGCTATAGGGAGGAAAAACACAATGCGCTGAAATGCAGCTTATTGAGTATTCCTCACAAAGTAACGATCTAGCTGCTCCTTTGAAATGCAGACAACTCCAGGATCAGGGAGAACATCAGAGCCAATGCAGTTTTCAGCTACCTTCGAAAACCAAGGTTCTGGCACCATTTACAACACGAAATACATGTTAGCTATAGGGAAGAAACTCAGAATGTGAAACTGTTTCACAATGGAAACCCCAATTCAAACGAAAGCCCTCATTTCTCACACAGCATCTGTAAAACACAATGCGCTGAAATGCAGCTTATTGAGTATTCCGCACAAAGTAATGATCTAGCTGCTCCTTTGAAATGCATTCCATTCCACGTTCAGTGAGAACATCAGAGCCAATGCAGTTTTCAGCTAGCTTTGAAAACAAAGGTTCTGGCACCATTTACAACACGAAATACATGTTAGCTATAGGGAAGAAAAACACAATGCGCTGAAATGCAGCTTATTGAGTATTCCGCACAAAGTAATGATCTAGCTGCTCCTTTGAAATGCAGACAACTCCACGTTCAGGGAGAACATCAGCGCCAATGCAGTTTTCAGCTAGCTTTGAAAACCAAGGTTCTAGCACCATTTACAACACTAAGTACATATTAGCAATAGGGAAGAAACTCAGAATGTGAAACTGCTTCACAATGGAAAACCCGCTTCGAATGAAATCTCATTTCTCACACAGCGTCTGTAAAACACAATGCGCTGAAATACAGCTTATTGAGTATTCCACACAAAGTAATGATCTAACTGCTCCTTTAAAATGCAGACAACTCCACGTTCAGCGAGAACATCATCGCCAATGCAGTTTTCAGCTACCTTTGAAAACCAAGGTTCTGGCACCATTTACAACACTAAGTACATATTAGCTATAGGGAAGAAACTCAGATTGTGAAACTGCTTCACAATTGAAAACCCGCTTCGAACGAAATCCCACATATCTTACACAGCGTCTATAAAACACAATGCGCTGAAATGCAGCTTATTGAGTATTCCACACAAAGTAATGATCTAGCTGTTCCTTTGAATTGAGATAACTCCACATTCAACGAGAACATCAGCGCCAATGCAGTTTTCCGCTACCTTTGAAAACCAAGGTTCTGGCACCATTTACAACACGAAGTATATGTTAGCTATAGGGAAGAAAAACACAATGCGCTGACATGCAGCTTATTGAGTATTATGCACAAAGTAATGATCTAGCTGTTCCTTTGAATTGCAGACAACTCCACATTCAACGAGAACATATGCACCAATGCAGTTTTCAGCTAGCTTTGAAAACCAAGGTTCTGGCACAATTTACAGCACTAACCACATGTTAGGTATAGGGAAGAAAAACACAATGCGCTGAAATGCAGCTTATTGAGTATTCCACACAAAGTAATGATCTAGCTGCTCCTTTGAAGTGCAGACAACTCCACGTTCAGGGAGAACATCAGCGCCAATTTTGGTTTTCAGCTACCTTTGAAAACCAAGGTTCTAGCACCATTTACAACACTAAGTACATATTAGCTATAGGGAAGAAACTCAGAATGTGAAACTGCATCACAATGGAAAACCCGCTTCGAACGAAATCCCACGTTTCTCAAATCGCGTCTATAAAACACAATGCGCTGAAATGCAGCTTCTTGAGTATTCCGCACAAAGTAATCATCTAGCTGCTCCTTTGAATTGCAGACAACTTCTCGTTCATCGAGAACATCAGTGCCAATGCAGTTTTCAGCTACCTTTGAAAACCAAGGTTCGACACCATTTACAACACTAAGTACATATTAGCTATATGGAAGAAAAACACAATGCGCTGAAAAGCAGCTTATTGAGTATTCCGCACAAAGTAATGATCTAGCTGCACCTTTGAAATGCACACAACTCCACGTTCAAAGAGAACATCAGCGCCAACGCAGTTTTCAGCTAGCTTTGAAAACCATGGTTGTGGCACATCTACAACACTAAGTACATATTAGCTATAGGGAAGAAAAACACAATGCGCTGAAATGCAGCTTACTGAGTATTCCACACAAAGTAATGATCTAGCTGCTCCTGTGAAATGCAGACAACTCCACATTCAACGAAAACATCTGCACCAATGCAGTTTTCAGCTACCTTTGAAAACCAAGGTTCTGGCACCATTTACAGCACTAAGTACATATTAGCAATAGGGAAGAAACTCAGAATGTGAAACTGAATCACAATAGAAATCCCACTTTGAACGAAATCCCACGTTTCTCAAATCGCCTCTATAAAACACAATGCGCTGAAATGCAGCTTATGGAGTATTGCGCACAAAGTAATTATCTAGCTGCTTCTTTGAAATACATTCCATTCCACGTTCAGTTAGAACGTCAGAGCCAACGCAGTTTTCAGCTACCTTTGAAAACCAAGATTCTGGCACCATTTACAACACGAAGTATATGTTAGCTATAGGGAAGAAAAACACAATGCGCTGAAATACAGCTTATTGAGTATTCCACACAAAGTAATGATCTAGCTGCTCCCTTGAAATGCAGACAACTCCACGTTCAGGGAGAACATCAGCGCCAATCCAGTTTTCAGCTACCTTCGAAAACCAAGGTTCTGGCACTATTTAGAGCACGAAATACATGTTAGCTATAGGGAAGAAACTCAGAATATGAAACTGCTTCACAATGGAAAACCCGCTTCGAACGAAACCCCCCTTTCTCAAAACGCGTGTATAAAACACAATGCGCTGAAATGCAGCTTATTGAGTATTCCGCACAAAGTAATGATCTAGCTGCTTCTTTGAATTGAGATAACTCAACTTTCAATGAGAACATCAGAGCCAATGCAGTTTTCAGCTACCTTTGAAAACCAAGGTTCTGGCACGATTTACAAAAGAAGTACATGTTAGCTATAGGGAGGAAAAACACAATGCGCTGAAATGCAGCTTATTGAGTATTCCTCACAAAGTAACGATCTAGCTGCTCCTTTGAAATGCAGACAACTCCAGGATCAGGGAGAACATCAGAGCCAATGCAGTTTTCAGCTACCTTCGAAAACCAAGGTTCTGGCACCATTTACAACACGAAATACATGTTAGCTATAGGGAAGAAACTCAGAATGTGAAACTGTTTCACAATGGAAACCCCAATTCAAACGAAAGCCCTCATTTCTCACACAGCATCTGTAAAACACAATGCGCTGAAATGCAGCTTATTGAGTATTCCGCACAAAGTAATGATCTAACTGCTCCTTTAAAATGCAGACAACTCCAGGATCAGGGAGAACATCAGAGCCAATGCAGTTTTCAGCTACCTTTGAAAACCAAGGTTCTGGCACCATTTACAACACGAAGTACATATTAGCTATAGGGAAGAAAAACACAATGCACTGACATGCAGCATATTGAGTATTATGCACAAAGTAATGATCTAGCTGTTCCTTTGAATTGCAGACAACTCCACATTCAACGAGAACATATGCACCAATGCAGTTTTCAGCTAGCTTTGAAAACCAAGGTTCTGGCACAATTTACAGCACTAACCACATGTTAGGTATAGGGAAGAAAAACACAATGCGCTGAAATGCAGCTTATTGAGTATTCCACACAAAGTAATGATCTAGCTGCTCCTTTGAATTGCAGACAACTCCACGTTCAGGGAGAACATCAGCGCCAATTTTGGTTTTCAGCTACCTTTGAAAACCAAGGTTCTAGCACCATTTACAACACTAAGTACATATTAGCTATAGGGAAGAAACTCAGAATGTGAAACTGCATCACAATGGAAAACCCGCTTCGAACGAAATCCCACGTTTCTCAAATCGCGTCTATAAAACACAATGCGCTGAAATGCAGCTTATTGAGTATTCCGCACAAAGTAATGATCTAGCTGCTCCTTTGAATTGAGATAACTCCACATTCAACGAGAACATCAGCGCCAATGCAGTTTTCAGCTACCTTTGAAAACCATGGTTGTGGCACATCTACAACACTAAGTACATATTAGCTATAGGGAAGAAAAACACAATGCGCTGAAATGCAGCTTATTGAGTATTCCGCACAAAGTGATGATCTAGCTGCTCCTGTGAAATGCAGACAACTCCACGTTCATCGAGAACATCAGCGCCAACGCAGTTTTCAGCTAGCTTTGAAAACCAATGTTATGGCACCATTTACAACATGAAGTACACTTTAGCTATAGGGAAGAAAAACACAATGCGCTGAAATGCAGCTTATTGAGTATTCCGCACAAAGTAATGATCTAGCTGCTCCTTTGAATTGCAGACATCTTCTCGTTCAGAGAGAACATCAGCGCCAACGCAGTTTTCAGCTACCTTTGAAAACCAAGGTTCTGGCACGATTTACAAAAGAAGTACATGTTAGCTATAGGGAGGAAAAACACAATGCGCTGAAATGCAGCTTATTGAGTATTCCTCACAAAGTAACGATCTAGCTGCTCCTTTGAAATGCAGACAACTCCAGGATCAGGGAGAACATCAGAGCCAATGCAGTTTTCAGCTACCTTCGAAAACCAAGGTTCTGGCACCATTTACAACACGAAATACATGTTAGCTATAGGGAAGAAACTCAGAATGTGAAACTGTTTCACAATGGAAACCCCAATTCAAACGAAAGCCCTCATTTCTCACACAGCATCTGTAAAACACAATGCGCTGAAATGCAGCTTATTGAGTATTCCGCACAAAGTAATGATCTAACTGCTCCTTTAAAATGCAGACAACTCCAGGATCAGGGAGAACATCAGAGCCAATGCAGTTTTCAGCTACCTTTGAAAACCAAGGTTCTGGCACCATTTACAACACGAAGTACATATTAGCTATAGGGAAGAAAAACACAATGCACTGACATGCAGCATATTGAGTATTATGCACAAAGTAATGATCTAGCTGTTCCTTTGAATTGCAGACAACTCCACATTCAACGAGAACATATGCACCAATGCAGTTTTCAGCTAGCTTTGAAAACCAAGGTTCTGGCACAATTTACAGCACTAACCACATGTTAGGTATAGGGAAGAAAAACACAATGCGCTGAAATGCAGCTTATTGAGTATTCCACACAAAGTAATGATCTAGCTGCTCCTTTGAATTGCAGACAACTCCACGTTCAGGGAGAACATCAGCGCCAATTTTGGTTTTCAGCTACCTTTGAAAACCAAGGTTCTAGCACCATTTACAACACTAAGTACATATTAGCTATAGGGAAGAAACTCAGAATGTGAAACTGCATCACAATGGAAAACCCGCTTCGAACGAAATCCCACGTTTCTCAAATCGCGTCTATAAAACACAATGCGCTGAAATGCAGCTTATTGAGTATTCCGCACAAAGTAATGATCTAGCTGCTCCTTTGAATTGAGATAACTCCACATTCAACGAGAACATCAGCGCCAATGCAGTTTTCAGCTACCTTTGAAAACCATGGTTGTGGCACATCTACAACACTAAGTACATATTAGCTATAGGGAAGAAAAACACAATGCGCTGAAATGCAGCTTATTGAGTATTCCGCACAAAGTGATGATCTAGCTGCTCCTGTGAAATGCAGACAACTCCACGTTCATCGAGAACATCAGCGCCAACGCAGTTTTCAGCTAGCTTTGAAAACCAATGTTATGGCACCATTTACAACATGAAGTACACTTTAGCTATAGGGAAGAAAAACACAATGCGCTGAAATGCAGCTTATTGAGTATTCCGCACAAAGTAATGATCTAGCTGCTCCTTTGAATTGCAGACATCTTCTCGTTCAGAGAGAACATCAGCGCCAACGCAGTTTTCAGCTACCTTTGAAAACCAAGGTTCTGGCACGATTTACAAAAGAAGTACATGTTAGCTATAGGGAGGAAAAACACAATGCGCTGAAATGCAGCTTATTGAGTATTCCTCACAAAGTAACGATCTAGCTGCTCCTTTGAAATGCAGACAACTCCAGGATCAGGGAGAACATCAGAGCCAATGCAGTTTTCAGCTACCTTCGAAAACCAAGGTTCTGGCACCATTTACAACACGAAATACATGTTAGATATAGGGAAGAAACTCAGAATGTGAAACTGTTTCACAATGGAAACCCCAATTCAAACGAAAGCCCTCATTTCTCACACAGCATCTGTAAAACACAATGCGCTGAAATGCAGCTTATTGAGTATTCCACACAAAGTAATGATCTAGCTGCTCCTTTGAATTGCAGACAACTCCACGTTCAGGGAGAACATCAGCGCCAATTTTGGTTTTCAGCTACCTTTGAAAACCAAGGTTCTAGCACCATTTACAACACTAAGTACATATTAGCTATAGGGAAGAAACTCAGAATGTGAAACTGCATCACAATGGAAAACCCGCTTCGAACGAAATCCCACGTTTCTCAAATCGCGTCTATAAAACACAATGCGCTGAAATGCAGCTTCTTGAGTATTCCGCACAAAGTAATGATCTAGCTGCTCCTTTGAATTGAGATAACTCCACATTCAACGAGAACATCAGCGCCAATGCAGTTTTCAGCTACCTTTGAAAACCATGGTTGTGGCACATCTACAACACTAAGTACATATTAGCTATAGGGAAGAAAAACACAATGCGTTGAAATGCAGCTTATTGAGTATTCCGCACAAAGTGATGATCTAGCTGCTCCTGTGAAATGCAGACAACTCCACGTTCATCGAGAACATCAGCGCCAATTTTGGTTTTCAGCTAGCTTTGAAAACCAATGTTATGGCACCATTTACAACATGAAGTACACTTTAGCTATAGGGAAGAAAAACACAATGCGCTGAAATGCAGCTTATTGAGTATTCCGCACAAAGTAATGATCTAGCTGCTCCTTTGAATTGCAGACATCTTCTCGTTCAGAGAGAACATCAGCGCCAACGCAGTTTTCAGCTACCTTTGAAAACCAAGGTTCTGGCACGATTTACAAAAGAAGTACATGTTAGCTATAGGGAAGAAAAACACAATGCGCTGAAATGCAGCTTATTGAGTATTCCTCACAAAGTAACGATCTAGCTGCTCCTTTGAAATGCAGACAACTCCAGGATCAGGGAGAACATCAGAGCCAATGCAGTTTTCAGCTACCTTCGAAAACCAAGGTTCTGGCACCATTTACAACACGAAATACATGTTAGCTATAGGGAAGAAACTCAGAATGTGAAACTGTTTCACAATGGAAACCCCAATTCAAACGAAAGCCCTCATTTCTCACACAGCATCTGTAAAACACAATGCGCTGAAATGCAGCTTATTGAGTATTCCGCACAAAGTAATGATCTAGCTGCTCCTTTGAAATGCATTCCATTCCACGTTCAGTGAGAACATCAGAGCCAATGCAGTTTTCAGCTAGCTTTGAAAACAAAGGTTCTGGCACCATTTACAACACGAAATACATGTTAGCTATAGGGAAGAAAAACACAATGGGCTGAAATGCAGCTTATTGAGTATTCCGCACAAAGTAATGATCTAGCTGCTCCTTTGAAATGCAGACAACTCCAGGATCAGGGAGAACATCAGAGCCAATACAGTTTTCAGCTAGCTTTGAAAACCAAGGTTCTAGCACCATTTACAACACTAAGTACATATTAGCAATAGGGAAGAAACTCAGAATGTGAAACTGCTTCACAATGGAAAACCCGCTTCGAACGAAATCTCATTTCTCACACAGCGTCTGTAAAACACAATGCGCTGAAATACAGCTTATTGAGTATTCCACACAAAGTAATGATCTAACTGCTCCTTTAAAATGCAGACAACTCCACGTTCAGCGAGAACATCAGCGCCAATGCAGTTTTCAGCTACCTTTGAAAACCAAGGTTCTGGCACCATTTACAACACTAAGTACATATTAGCTATAGGGAAGAAACTCAGATTGTGAAACTGCTTCACAATTGAAAACCCGCTTCGAACGAAATCCCACATATCTTACACAGCGTCTATAAAACACAATGCGCTGAAATGCAGCTTATTGAGTATTCCACACAAAGTAATGATCTAGCTGTTCCTTTGAATTGAGATAACTCCACATTCAACGAGAACATCAGCGCCAATGCAGTTTTCCGCTACCTTTGAAAACCAAGGTTCTGGCACCATTTACAACACGAAGTATATGTTAGCTATAGGGAAGAAAAACACAATGCGCTGACATGCAGCTTATTGAGTATTATGCACAAAGTAATGATCTAGCTGTTCCTTTGAATTGCAGACAACTCCACATTCAACGAGAACATATGCACCAATGCAGTTTTCAGCTAGCTTTGAAAACCAAGGTTCTGGCACAATTTACAGCACTAACCACATGTTAGGTATAGGGAAGAAAAACACAATGCGCTGAAATGCAGCTTATTGAGTATTCCACACAAAGTAATGATCTAGCTGCTCCTTTGAATTGCAGACAACTCCACGTTCAGGGAGAACATCAGCGCCAATTTTGGTTTTCAGCTAGCTTTGAAAACCAAGGTTCTAGCACCATTTACAACACTAAGTACATATTAGCTATAGGGAAGAAACTCAGAATGTGAAACTGCATCACAATGGAAAACCCGCTTCGAACGAAATCCCACGTTTCTCAAATCGCGTCTATAAAACTCAATGCGCTGAAATGCAGCTTCTTGAGTATTCCGCACAAAGTAATCATCTAGCTGCTCCTTTGAATTGCAGACAACTTCTCGTTCATCGAGAACATCAGTGCCAATGCAGTTTTCAGCTACCTTTGAAAACCAAGGTTCGACACCATTTACAACACTAAGTACATATTAGCTATATGGAAGAAAAACACAATGCGCTGAAAAGAAGCTTATTGAGTATTCCGCACAAAGTAATGATCTAGCTGCACCTTTGAAATGCACACAACTCCACGTTCAAAGAGAACATCAGCGCCAACGCAGTTTTCAGCTAGCTTTGAAAACCATGGTTGTGGCACATCTACAACACTAAGTACATATTAGCTATAGGGAAGAAACACACAATGCGCTGAAATGCAGCTTACTGAGTATTCCACACAAAGTAATGATCTAGCTGCTCCTGTGAAATGCAGACAACTCCACATTCAACGAAAACATCTGCACCATTGCAGTTTTCAGCTACCTTTGAAAACCAAGGTTCTGGCACCATTTACAGCACTAAGTACATATTAGCAATAGGGAAGAAACTCAGAATGTGAAACTGAATCACAATAGAAATCCCACTTCGAACGAAATCCCACGTTTCTCAAATCGCCTCTATAAAACACAATGCGCTGAAATGCAGCTTATGGAGTATTGCGCACAAAGTAATTATCTAGCTGCTCCTTTGAAATACATTCCATTCCACGTTCAGTTAGAACATCAGAGCCAACGCAGTTTTCAGCTACCTTTGAAAACCAAGATTCTGGCACCATTTACAACACGAAGTATATGTTAGCTATAGGGAGGAAAAACACAATGCGCTGAAATGCAGCTTATTGAGTATTCCTCACAAAGTAACGATCTAGCTGCTCCTTTGAAATGCAGACAACTCCAGGATCAGGGAGAACATCAGAGCCAATGCAGTTTTCAGCTACCTTCGAAAACCAAGGTTCTGGCACCATTTACAACACGAAATACATGTTAGCTATAGGGAAGAAACTCAGAATGTGAAACTGTTTCACAATGGAAACCCCAATTCAAACGAAAGCCCTCATTTCTCACACAGCATCTGTAAAACACAATGCGCTGAAATGCAGCTTATTGAGTATTCCGCACAAAGTAATGATCTAACTGCTCCTTTAAAATGCAGACAACTCCAGGATCAGGGAGAACATCAGAGCCAATGCAGTTTTCAGCTACCTTTGAAAACCAAGGTTCTGGCACCATTTACAACACGAAGTACATATTAGCTATAGGGAAGAAAAACACAATGCACTGACATGCAGCATATTGAGTATTATGCACAAAGTAATGATCTAGCTGTTCCTTTGAATTGCAGACAACTCCACATTCAACGAGAACATATGCACCAATGCAGTTTTCAGCTAGCTTTGAAAACCAAGGTTCTGGCACAATTTACAGCACTAACCACATGTTAGGTATAGGGAAGAAAAACACAATGCGCTGAAATGCAGCTTATTGAGTATTCCACACAAAGTAATGATCTAGCTGCTCCTTTGAATTGCAGACAACTCCACGTTCAGGGAGAACATCAGCGCCAATTTTGGTTTTCAGCTACCTTTGAAAACCAAGGTTCTAGCACCATTTACAACACTAAGTACATATTAGCTATAGGGAAGAAACTCAGAATGTGAAACTGCATCACAATGGAAAACCCGCTTCGAACGAAATCCCACGTTTCTCAAATCGCGTCTATAAAACACAATGCGCTGAAATGCAGCTTATTGAGTATTCCGCACAAAGTAATGATCTAGCTGCTCCTTTGAATTGAGATAACTCCACATTCAACGAGAACATCAGCGCCAATGCAGTTTTCAGCTACCTTTGAAAACCATGGTTGTGGCACATCTACAACACTAAGTACATATTAGCTATAGGGAAGAAAAACACAATGCGCTGAAATGCAGCTTATTGAGTATTCCGCACAAAGTGATGATCTAGCTGCTCCTGTGAAATGCAGACAACTCCACGTTCATCGAGAACATCAGCGCCAACGCAGTTTTCAGCTAGCTTTGAAAACCAATGTTATGGCACCATTTACAACATGAAGTACACTTTAGCTATAGGGAAGAAAAACACAATGCGCTGAAATGCAGCTTATGGAGTATTGCGCACAAAGTAATGATCTAGCTGCTCCTTTGAAATACATTACATTCCACGTTCAGTTAGAACATCAGAGCCAACGCAGTTTTCAGCTACCTTTGAAAACCAAGATTCTGGCACCATTTACAACACGAAGTATATGTTAGCTATAGGGAAGAAAAACACAATGCGCTGAAATACAGCTTATTGAGTATTCCACACAAAGTAATGATCTAGCTGCTCCCTTGAAATGCAGACAACTCCACGTTCAGGGAGAACATCAGCGCCAATCCAGTTTTCAGCTACCTTCGAAAACCAAGGTTCTGGCACTATTTAGAGCACGAAATACATGTTAGCTATAGGGAAGAAACTCAGAATATGAAACTGCTTCACAATGGAAAACCCGCTTCGAACGAAATCCCACGTTTCTCAAAACGCCTGTATAAAACACAATGCGCTGAAATGCAGCTTATTGAGTATTCCGCACAAAGTAATGATCTAGCTGCTTCTTTGAATTGAGATAACTCAACTTTCAACGAGAACATCAGAGCCAATGCAGTTTTCAGCTACCTTTGAAAACCAAGGTTCTGGCACGATTTACAAAAGAAGTACATGTTAGCTATAGGGAGGAAAAACACAATGCGCTGAAATGCAGCTTATTGAGTATTCCTCACAAAGTAACGATCTAGCTGCTCCTTTGAAATGCAGACAACTCCAGGATCAGGGAGAACATCAGAGCCAATGCAGTTTTCAGCTACCTTCGAAAACCAAGGTTCTGGCACCATTTACAACACGAAATACATGTTAGCTATAGGGAAGAAACTCAGAATGTGAAACTGTTTCACAATGGAAACCCCAATTCAAACGAAAGCCCTCATTTCTCACACAGCATCTGTAAAACACAATGCGCTGAAATGCAGCTTATTGAGTATTCCGCACAAAGTAATGATCTAACTGCTCCTTTAAAATGCAGACAACTCCACGTTCAGCGAGAACATCAGCGCCAATGCAGTTTTCAGCTACCTTTGAAAACCAAGGTTCTGGCACCATTTACAACACTAAGTACATATTAGCTATAGGGAAGAAAAACACAATGCACTGACATGCAGCTTATTGAGTATTATGCACAAAGTAATGATCTAGCTGTTCCTTTGAATTGCAGACAACTCCACATTCAACGAGAACATATGCACCAATGCAGTTTTCAGCTAGCTTTGAAAACCAAGGTTCTGGCACAATTTACAGCACTAACCACATGTTAGGTATAGGGAAGAAAAACACAATGCGCTGAAATGCAGCTTATTGAGTATTCCACACAAAGTAATGATCTAGCTGCTCCTTTGAATTGCAGACAACTCCACGTTCAGGGAGAACATCAGCGCCAATTTTGGTTTTCAGCTACCTTTGAAAACCAAGGTTCTAGCACCATTTACAACACTAAGTACATATTAGCTATAGGGAAGAAACTCAGAATGTGAAACTGCATCACAATGGAAAACCCGCTTCGAACGAAATCCCACGTTTCTCAAATCGCGTCTATAAAACACAATGCGCTGAAATGCAGCTTATTGAGTATTCCGCACAAAGTAATGATCTAGCTGCTCCTTTGAATTGAGATAACTCCACATTCAACGAGAACATCAGCGCCAATGCAGTTTTCAGCTACCTGTGAAAACCATGGTTGTGGCACATCTACAACACTAAGTACATATTAGCTATAGGGAAGAAAAACACAATGCGCTGAAATGCAGCTTATTGAGTATTCCGCACAAAGTGATGATCTAGCTGCTCCTGTGAAATGCAGACAACTCCACGTTCATCGAGAACATCAGCGCCAACGCAGTTTTCAGCTAGCTTTGAAAACCAATGTTATGGCACCATTTACAACATGAAGTACACTTTAGCTATAGGGAAGAAAAACACAATGCGCTGAAATGCAGCTTATTGAGTATTCCGCACAAAGTAATGATCTAGCTGCTTCTTTGAATTGAGATAACTCAACTTTCAATGAGAACATCAGAGCCAATGCAGTTTTCAGCTACCTTTGAAAACCAAGGTTCTGGCACGATTTACAAAAGAAGTACATGTTAGCTATAGGGAGGAAAAACACAATGCGCTGAAATGCAGCTTATTGAGTATTCCTCACAAAGTAACGATCTAGCTGCTCCTTTGAAATGCAGACAACTCCAGGATCAGGGAGAACATCAGAGCCAATGCAGTTTTCAGCTACCTTCGAAAACCAAGGTTCTGGCACCATTTACAACACGAAATACATGTTAGCTATAGGGAAGAAACTCAGAATGTGAAACTGTTTCACAATGGAAACCCCAATTCAAACGAAAGCCCTCATTTCTCACACAGCATCTGTAAAACACAATGCGCTGAAATGCAGCTTATTGAGTATTCCGCACAAAGTAATGATCTAACTGCTCCTTTAAAATGCAGACAACTCCACGTTCAGCGAGAACATCAGCGCCAATGCAGTTTTCAGCTACCTTTGAAAACCAAGGTTCTGGCACCATTTACAACACTAAGTACATATTAGCTATAGGGAAGAAAAACACAATGCACTGACATGCAGCATATTGAGTATTATGCACAAAGTAATGATCTAGCTGTTCCTTTGAATTGCAGACAACTCCACATTCAACGAGAACATATGCACCAATGCAGTTTTCAGCTAGCTTTGAAAACCAAGGTTCTGGCACAATTTACAGCACTAACCACATGTTAGGTATAGGGAAGAAAAACACAATGCGCTGAAATGCAGCTTATTGAGTATTCCACACAAAGTAATGATCTAGCTGCTCCTTTGAATTGCAGACAACTCCACGTTCAGGGAGAACATCAGCGCCAATTTTGGTTTTCAGCTACCTTTGAAAACCAAGGTTCTAGCACCATTTACAACACTAAGTACATATTAGCTATAGGGAAGAAACTCAGAATGTGAAACTGCATCACAATGGAAAACCCGCTTCGAACGAAATCCCACGTTTCTCAACTCGCGTCTATAAAACACAATGCGCTGAAACGCAGCTTCTTGAGTATTCCGCACAAAGTAATGATCTAGCTGCTCCTTTGAATTGAGATAACTCCACATTCAACGAGAACATCAGCGCCAATGCAGTTTTCAGCTACCTTTGAAAACCATGGTTGTGGCACATCTACAACACTAAGTACATATTAGCTATAGGGAAGAAAAACACAATGCGCTGAAATGCAGCTTATTGAGTATTCTGCACAAAGTGATGATCTAGCTGCTCCTGTGAAATGCAGACAACTCCACGTTCATCGAGAACATCAGCGCCAACGCAGTTTTCAGCTAGCTTTGAAAACCAATGTTATGGCACCATTTACAACATGAAGTACACTTTAGCTATAGGGAAGAAAAACACAATGCGCTGAAATGCAGCTTATTGAGTATTCCGCACAAAGTAATGATCTAGCTGCTCCTTTGAATTGCAGACATCTTCTCGTTCAGAGAGAACATCAGCGCCAATGCAGTTTTCAGCTACCTTTGAAAACCAAGGTTCTGGCACGATTTACAAAAGAAGTACATGTTAGCTATAGGGAGGAAAAACACAATGCGCTGAAATGCAGCTTATTGAGTATTCCTCACAAAGTAACGATCTAGCTGCTCCTTTGAAATGCAGACAACTCCAGGATCAGGGAGAACATCAGAGCCAATGCAGTTTTCAGCTACCTTCGAAAACCAAGGTTCTGGCACCATTTACAACACGAAATACATGTTAGCTATAGGGAAGAAACTCAGAATGTGAAACTGTTTCACAATGGAAACCCCAATTCAAACGAAAGCCCTCATTTCTCACACAGCATCTGTAAAACACAATGCGCTGAAATGCAGCTTATTGAGTATTCCGCACAAAGTAATGATCTAGCTGCTCCTTTGAAATGCATTCCATTCCACGTTCAGTGAGAACATCAGAGCCAATGCAGTTTTCAGCTAGCTTTGAAAACAAAGGTTCTGGCACCATTTACAATACGAAATACATGTTAGCTATAGGGAAGAAAAACACAATGCGCTGAAATGCAGCTTATTGAGTATTCCGCACAAAGTAATGATCTAGCTGCTCCTTTGAAATGCAGACAACTCCACGTTCAGGGAGAACATCAGCGCCAATGCAGTTTTCAGCTAGCTTTGAAAACCAAGGTTCTAGCACCATTTACAACACTAAGTACATATTAGCAATAGGGAAGAAACTCAGAATGTGAAACTGCTTCACAATGGAAAACCCGCTTCGAACGAAATCTCATTTCTCACACAGCGTCTGTAAAACACAATGCGCTGAAATACAGCTTATTGAGTATTCCACACAAAGTAATGATCTAGCTGTTCCTTTGAATTGAGATAACTCCACATTCAACGAGAACATCAGCGCCAATGCAGTTTTCCGCTACCTTTGAAAACCAAGGTTCTGGCACCATTTACAACACGAAGTATATGTTAGCTATAGGGAAGAAAAACACAATGAGCTGACATGCAGCTTATTGAGTATTATGCACAAAGTAATGATCTAGCTGTTCCTTTGAATTGCAGACAACTCCACATTCAACGAGAACATATGCACCAATGCAGTTTTCAGCTAGCTTTGAAAACCAAGGTTCTGGCACAATTTACAGCACTAACCACATGTTAGGTATAGGGAAGAAAAACACAATGCGCTGAAATGCAGCTTATTGAGTATTCCACACAAAGTAATGATCTAGCTGCTCCTTTGAATTGCAGACAACTCCACGTTCAGGGAGAACATCAGCGCCAATTTTGGTTTTCAGCTACCTTTGAAAACCAAGGTTCTAGCACCATTTACAACACTAAGTACATATTAGCTATAGGGAAGAAACTCAGAATGTGAAACTGCATCACAATGGAAAACCCGCTTCGAACGAAATCCCACGTTTCTCAAATCGCGTCTATAAAACACAATGCGCTGAAATGCAGCTTCTTGAGTATTCCGCACAAAATAATCATCTAGCTGCTCCTTTGAATTGCAGACAACTTCTCGTTCATCGAGAACATCAGTGCCAATGCAGTTTTCAGCTACCTTTGAAAACCAAGGTTCGACACCATTTACAACACTAAGTACATATTAGCTATATGGAAGAAAAACACAATGCGCTGAAAAGCAGCTTATTGAGTATTCCGCACAAAGTAATGATCTAGCTGCACCTTTGAAATGAGATAACTCCACATTCAACGAGAACATCAGAGGCAATGCAGTTTTCAGCTACCTTTGAAAACCATGGTTGTGGCACATCTACAACACTAAGTACATATTAGCTATAGGGAAGAAAAACACAATGCGCTGAAATGCAGCATATTGAGTATTCCGCACAAAGTGATGATCTAGCTGCTCCTGTGAAATGCAGACAACTCCACGTTCATCGAGAACATCAGCGCCAACGCAGTTTTCAGCTAGCTTTGAAAACCAATGTTATGGCACCATTTACAACATGAAGTACACTTTAGCTATAGGGAAGAAAAACACAATGCGCTGAAATGCAGCTTATTGAGTATTCCACACAAAGTAATGATCTAGCTGCTCCTGTGAAATGCAGACAACTCCACATTCAACGAGAACATCTGCACCAATGCACTTTTCAGCTACCTTTGAAAACCAAGGTTCTGGCACCATTTACAGCACTAAGTACATGTTAGGTATAGGGAAGAAAAACACAATGCGCTGAAATGCAGCTTATTGAGTATTCCACACAAAGTAATGATCTAGCTGCTCCTGTGAAATGCAGACAACTCCACGTTCAATGAGAACATCAGCGCCAATGCAGTTTTCAGCTAGCTTTGAAAACCAAGGTTCTAGCACCATTTAAAACACTAAGTACATATTAGCAATAGGGAAGAAACTCAGAATGTGAAACTGAATCACAATAGAAATCCCGCTTCGAACGAAATCCCACGTTTCTCAAATCGCCTCTATAAAACACAATGCGCTGAAATGCAGCTTGCTGAGTATTCCGCACAAAGTAATGATCAAGCTGCTCCTTTGAAATACATTCCATTCCACGTTCAGTTAGAACATCAGAGCCAACGCAGTTTTCAGCTACCTTTGAAAACCAAGGTTCTGGCACCATTTACAACACGAAGTATATGTTAGCTATAGGGAAGAAAAACACAATGCGCTGAAATACAGCTTATTGAGTATTCCACACAAAGTAATGATCTAGCTGCTCCCTTGAAATGCAGACAACTCCACGTTCAGGGAGAACATATGTGCCAATCCAGTTTTCAGCTAGCTTTGAAAACCAAGGTTCTGGCACTATTTAGAGCACGAAATACATGTTAGCTATAGGGAAGAAACTCAGAATATGAAACTGCTTCACAATGGAAAACCCGCTTCGAACGAAATCCCACGTTTCTCAAAACGCGTGTATAAAACACAATGCGCTGAAATGCAGCTTATTGAGTATTCCGCACAAAGTAATGATCTAGCTGCTCCTTTGAATTGCAGACATCTTCTCGTTCAGAGAGAACATCAGCGCCAACGCAGTTTTCAGCTACCTTTGAAAACCAAGGTTCTGGCACGATTTACAAAAGAAGTACATGTTAGCTATAGGGAGGAAAAACACAATGCGCTGAAATGCAGCTTATTGAGTATTCCTCACAAAGTAACGATCTAGCTGCTCCTTTGAAATGCAGACAACTCCAGGATCAGCGAGAACATCAGAGCCAATGCAGTTTTCAGCTACCTTCGAAAACCAAGGTTCTGGCACCATTTACAACATGAAATACATGTTAGCTATAGGGAAGAAACTCAGAATGTGAAACTGTTTCACAATGGAAACCCCAATTCAAACGAAAGCCCTCATTTCTCACACAGCATCTGTAAAACACAATGCGCTGAAATGCAGCTTATTGAGTATTCCACACAAAGTAATGATCTAACTGCTCCTTTAAAATGCAGACAACTCCACGTTCAGGGAGAACATCAGCGCCAATGCAGTTTTCAGCTACCTTTGAAAACCAAGGTTCTGGCACCATTTACAACACTAAGTACATATTAGCTATAGGGAAGAAACTCAGATTGTGAAACTGCTTCACAATTGAAAACCCGCTTCGAACGAAATCCCACATATCTTACACAGCGTCTATAAAACACAATGCGCTGAAATGCAGCTTATTGAGTATTCCACACAAAGTAATGATCTAGCTGTTCCTTTGAATTGAGATAACTCCACATTCAACGAGAACATCAGCGCCAATGCAGTTTTCCGCTACCTTTGAAAACCAAGGTTCTGGCACCATTTACAACACGAAGTATATGTTAGCTATAGGGAAGAAAAACACAATGCGCTGACATGCAGCTTATTGAGTATTATGCACAAAGTAATGATCTAGCTGTTCCTTTGAATTGCAGACAACTCCACATTCAACGAGAACATATGCACCAATGCAGTTTTCAGCTAGCTTTGAAAACCAAGGTTCTGGCACAATTTACAGCACTAACCACATGTTAGGTATAGGGAAGAAAAACACAATGCGCTGAAATGCAGCTTATTGAGTATTCCACACAAAGTAATGATCTAGCTGCTCCTTTGAATTGCAGACAACTCCACGTTCAGGGAGAACATCAGCACCAATTTTGGTTTTCAGCTACCTTTGAAAACCAAGGTTCTAGCACCATTTACAACACTAGGTACATATTAGCTATAGGGAAGAAACTCAGAATGTGAAACTGCATCCCAATGGAAAACCCGCTTCGAACGAAATCCCACGTTTCTCAAATCGCGTCTATAAAACACAATGCGCTGAAATGCAGCTTCTTGAGTATTCCGCACAAAGTAATCATCTAGCTGCTCCTTTGAATTGCAGACAACTTCTCGTTCATCGAGAACATCAGTGCCAATGCAGTTTTCAGCTACCTTTGAAAACCAAGGTTCGACACCATTTACAACACTAAGTACATATTAGCTATATGGAAGAAAAACACAATGCGCTGAAAAGCAGCTTATTGAGTATTCCGCACAAAGTAATGATCTAGCTGCACCTTTGAAATGCACACAACTCCACGTTCAAAGAGAACATCAGCGCCAATGCAGTTTTCAGCTACCTTTGAAAACGAATATTCTGGCAGGATTTACAACACTAAGTTCATATTAGGTATAGGGAAGAAACTCAGAATGTGAAACTGAATCACAATTGAAAACCCGCTTCGAACGAAATCCCACATTTCTTACACAGCGTCTATAAAACACAATGCGCTGAAATGCAGCTTATTGAGTATTCCGCACAAAGTAATGATCTAGCTGCTCCTTTGAATTGAGATAACTCCACATTCAACGACAACATCAGAGCCAATGCAGTTTTCAGCTACCTTTGAAAACCATGGTTGTGGCACATCTACAACACTAAGTACATATTAGCTATAGGGAAGAAAAACACAATGCGCTGAAATGCAGCTTACTGAGTATTCCGCACAAAGTGATGATCTAGCAGCTCCTGTGAAATGCAGACAACTCCACGTTCATCGAGAACATCAGCGCCAACGCAGTTTTCAGCTAGCTTTGAAAACCAATGTTATGGCACCATTTACAACATGAAGTACACATTAGCTATAGGGAAGAAAAATACAATGCGCTGAAATGCAGCTTATTGAGTATTCCACACAAAGTAATGATCAAGCTGCTCCTGTGAAATGCAGACAACTCCACATTCAACGAGTACATCTGCACCAATGCAGTTTTCAGCTACCTTTGGAAACCAAGGTTCTGGCACCATTTACAGCACTAAGTACATGTTAGGTATAGGGAAGAAAAACACAATGCGCTGAAATGCAGCTTATTGAGTATTCCACACAAAGTAATGATCTAGCTGCTCATGTGAAATGCAGACAACTCCACGTTCAGGGAGAACATCAGCGCCAATGCAGTTTTCAGCTAGCTTTGAAAACCAAGGTTCTAGCACCATTTACAACACTAAGTACATATTAGCAATAGGGAAGAAACTCAGAATGTGAAACTGAATCACAATTGAAATCCCACTTCGAACGAAATCCCACGTTTCTCAAATCGCCTCTATAAAACACAATGCGCTGAAATACAGCTTATGGAGTATTGCGCACAAAGTAATTATCCAGCTGCTCCTTTGAAATGCATTCCATTCCACGTTCAGTTAGAACATCAGAGCCAACGCAGTTTTCAGCTACCTTTGAAAACCAAGGTTCTGGCACCATTTACAACACGAAGTATATGTTAGCTATAGGGAAGAAAAACACAATGCGCTGAAATACAGCTTATTGAGTATTCCACACAAAGTAATGATCTAGCTGCTCCTGTGAAATGCAGACAACTCCACGTTCAGGGAGAACATCAGCGCCAATCCAGTTTTCAGCGAGCTTTGAAAACCAAGATTCTGGCACCATTTACAACACTAAGTTCATATTAGCTATTGGGAAAAAACTCAGAATGTGAAACTGCATCACAATTGAAAACCCGCTTCGAAAGAAATCCCACATTTCTTACACAGCGTCTATAAAACACATGCGCTGAAATGCAGCTTACTGAGTATTCCGCACAAAGTAATGATCTAGCTGCTCCTTTGAATTGAGATAACTCCACATTCAACGAGAACATCAGCGCCAATGTAGTTTTCAGCTAGCTTTGAAAACAATGGTTGTGGCACATCTACAACACTAAGTACATATTAGCTATAGGGAAGAAAAACACAATGCGCTGAAATGCAGCTTACTGAGTGTTCCGCACAAAGTAATGATCTAGCTGCTCCTTTGAATTGCAGACAACTCCATGTTAATCGAAAACATCAGCGCCAACGCAGTTTTCAGCTACCTTTGAAAACCAATGTTCTGGCACCATTTACAACACGAAGTACATGTTAGCTATAGGGAAGTAAAACACAATGCGCTGAAATGCAGCTTATTGAGTATTCCACACAAAGTAATGATCTAGCTGCTCCTGTGAAATGCAGACAACTCCACGTTCAGGGAGAACATCAGCGCCAATCCAGTTTTCAGCTAGCTTTGAAAACCAAGGTTCTGGCACTATTTAGAGCACGAAATACATGTTAGCTATAGGGAAGAAACTCAGAATATGAAACTGCTTCACAATGGAAAACCCGATTAAAACGAAATCCCACGTTTCTCAAAACGCGTGTATAAAACACAATGCGCTGAAATGCAGCTTATGGAGTATTCCACACAAAGTAATGATCTAGCTGCTCCATTGAAATGCAGACAATTTCTCGTTCATCGAGAACATCAGCGCCAATGTAGTTTTCAGCTACCTTTGAAAACCAAGGTTCTGGCACCATTTACAACACTAAGTACATATTAACTATAGGGAAGAAACTCAGAATGTGAAACTGCATCACAATGGAAAACCCGCTTCGAACGAAATCCCACATTTCTTACACAGCGTCTATAAAACACAATGCGCTGAAATGCAGCTTATTGAGTATTCCGCACAAAGTAATGATCTAGCTGCTCCTTTGAAATGCATTCCATTCCACGTTCAGTGAGAACATCAGAGCCAACGCAGTTTTCAGCTACCTTTGAAAACCAAGGTTCTGGCACCATTTACAAGACGAAGTATATGTTAGCTATAGGGAAGAAAAACACAATGCGCTGACATGCAGCTTATTGAGTATTATGCACAAAGTAATGATCTAGCTGCTCCTTTGAATTGCAGACAACTCCACATTCAACGAGAACATATGCACCAATGCAGTTTTCAGCTAGCTTTGAAAACCAAGGTTCTGGCACAATTTACAGCACTAACCACATGTTAGGTATAGGGAAGAAAAACACAATGCGCTGAAATGCAGCTTATTGAGTATTCCACACAAAGTAATGATCTAGCTGCTCCATTGAATTGCACACAACTCCACGTTCAGGGAGAACATCAGCGCCAATGCAGTTTTCAGCTACCTTTGAAAACGAATATTCTGGCAATATTTTCAACACTAAGTACATATTAGCTATAGGGAAGAAACTCAGAATGTGAAACTGAATCACAATTGAAAACCCGCTTCGAACGAAATCCCACATTTCTTACACAGCGTCTATAAAACACAATGCGCTGAAATGCAGCTTATTGAGTATTCCACACAAAGTAATGATCTAGCTGCTCCTGTGAAATGCAGACAACTCCACGTTCAGGGAGAACATCAGCGCCAATGCAGTTTTCAGCGAGCTTTGAAAACCAAGATTCTGGCACCATTTACAACACTAAGTACATATTAGCTATTGGGAAAAAACTCAGAATGTGAAACTGCATCACAATTGAAAACCCGCTTCGAAAGAAATCCCACATTTCTTACACAGTGTCTATAAAACACAATGCGCTGAAATGCAGCTTGCTGAGTATTCCGCACAAAGTAATGATCTAGCTGCTCCTTTGAATTGAGATAACTCCACATTCAACGAGAACATCAGTGCCAATGTAGTTTTCAGCTAGCTTTGAAAACCATGGTTGTGGCACATCTACAACACTAAGTACATATTAGCTATAGGGAAGAAAAACACAATGCGCTGAAATGCAGCTTACTGAGTGTTCCGCACAAAGTAATGATCTAGCTGCTCCTTTGAATTGCAGACAACTCCATGTTAATCGAGAACATCAGCGCCAACGCAGTTTTCAGCTAGCTTTGAAAACCAATGTTCTGGCACCATTTACAACACGAAGTACACGTTAGCTATAGGGAAGTAAAACACAATGCGCTGAAATGCAGCTTATGGAGTATTCCACACAAAGTAATGATCTAGCTTCTCCTGTGAAATGCAGACAACTCCACGTTCAGGGAGAACATCAGCGCCAATCCAGTTTTCAGCTAGCTTTGAAAACCAAGGTTCTGGCACTATTTAGAGCACGAAATACATGTTAGCTATAGGGAAGAAACTCAGAATATGAAACTGCTTCACAATGGAAAACCCGATTAAAACGAAATCCCACGTTTCTCAAAACGCGTGTATAAAACACAATGCGCTGAAATGCAGCTTCTTGAGTATTCCGCACAAAGTAATGATCTAGCTGCTCCTTTGAAATGCATTCCATTCCACGTTCAGTGAGAACATCAGAGCCAACGCAGTTTTCAGCTACCTTTGAAAACCAAGGTTCTGGCACCATTTACAACACGAAGTATTTGTTAGCTATAGGGAAGAAAAACACAATGCGCTGAAATACAGCTTATTGAGTATTCCACACAAAGTAATGATCTAGCTGCTCCTTTGAAATGCAGACAACTCCACGTTCAGGGAGAACATCAGCGCCAACGCAGTTTTCAGCTAGCTATGGAAACCAATGTTATGGCACCATTTACAACATGAAGTACACATTAGCTATAGGGAAGAAAAATACAATGCGCTGAAATGCAGCTTATTGAGTATTCCACACAAAGTAATGATCTAGCTGCTCCTGTGAAATGCAGAAAACTCCACATGCAACGAGAACATCTGCACCAATGCAATTTTCAGCTACCTTTGAAAACCAAGGTTCTGGCACCATTTACAGCACTAAGTACATGTTAGGTATAGGGAAGAAAAACACAATGCGCTGAAATGCAGCTTATTGAGTATTCCACACAAAGTAATGATCTAGCTGCTCCTGTGAAATGCAGACAACTCCACGTTCAACGAGAACATCTGCGCCAATTTTGGTTTTCAGCTACCTTTGAAAACCAAGGTTTTAGCACCATTTACAACACTAAGTACATATTAGCAATAGGGAAGAAACTCAGAATGTGAAACTGCTTCACAATTGAAAACCCGCTTCGAACGAAATCCCACGTTTCTCAAATCGCCTCTATAAAGCACAATGCGCTGAAATGCAGCTTATGGAGTATTGCGCACAAAGTAATGATCTAGCTGCTCCTTTGAAATGCATTCCATTGCACGTTCAGTTAGAACATCAGAGCCAACGCAGTTTTCAGCTACCTTTGAAAACCAAGGTTCTGGCACCATTTACAAGACGAAGTATATGTTAGCTATAGGGAAGAAAAACACAATGCGCTGACATGCAGCTTATTGAGTATTATGCACAAAGTAATGATCTAGCTGCTCCTTTGAATTGCAGACAACTCCACATTCAACGAGAACATATGCACCAATGCAGTTTTCAGCTAGCTTTGAAAACCAAGGTTCTGGCACAATTTACAGCACTAACCACATGTTAGCTATAGGGAAGAAAAACACAATGCGCTGAAATGCAGCTTATTGAGTATTCCACACAAAGTAATGATCTAGCTGCTCCTTTGAATTGCACACAACTCCACGTTCAGGAGAACATCAGCGCCAATGCAGTTTTCAGCTACCTTTGAAAACGAATATTCTGGCAATATTTTCAACACTAAGTACATATTAGCTATAGGAAGAAACTCAGAATGTGAAACTGAATCACAATTGAAAACCCGCTTCGAACGAAATCCCACATTTCTTACACAGCGTCTATAAAACACAATGCGCTGAAATGCAGCTTATTGAGTATTCCACACAAAGTAATGATCTAGCTGCTCCTGTGAAATGCAGACAACTCCACGTTCAGGGAGAACATCAGCGCCAATGCAGTTTTCAGCTAGCTTTGAAAACCAAGATTCTGGCACCATTTACAACACTAAGTTCGTATTAGCTATTGGGAAAAAACTCAGAATGTGAAACTGCATCACAATTGAAAACCCGCTTCGAACGAAATCCCACATTTCTTACACAGCGTCTATAAAACACAATGCGCTGAAATGCAGCTTGCTGAGTATTCCGCACAAAGTAATGATCTAGCTGCTCCTTTGAATTGAGATAACTCCACATTCAAGGAGAACATCAAAGCCAATGCAGTTTTCAGCTAGCTTTGAAAAGCATGGTTGTGGCACATCTACAACACTAAGTACATATTAGCTATAGGGAAGAAAAACACAATGCGCTGAAATGCAGCTTACTGAGTGTTCCGCACAAAGTAATGATCTAGCTGCTCCTTTGAATTGCAGACAACTCCATGTTAATCGAGAACATCAGCGCCAACGCAGTTTTCAGCTAGCTTTGAAAACCAATGTTCTGGCACCATTTACAACACGAAGTACACGTTAGCTATAGGGAAGTAAAACACAATGCGCTGAAATGCAGCTTATGGAGTATTCCACACAAAGTAATGATCTAGCTGCTCCTGTGAAATGCAGACAACTCCACGTTCAGGGAGAACATCAGCGCCAATCCAGTTTTCAGCTAGCTTTGAAAACCAAGGTTCTGGCACTATTTAGAGCACGAAATACATGTTAGCTATAGGGAAGAAACTCAGAATATGAAACTGCTTCACAATGGAAAACCCGATTAAAACGAAATCCCACGTTTCTCAAAACGCGTGTATAAAACACAATGCGCTGAAATGCAGCTTATTGAGTATTCCGCACAAAGTAATGATCTAGCTGCTCCTTTGAAAGCATCAACTTCCACGTTCAGTGAGAACATCAGAGCCAACGCAGTTTTCAGCTACCTTTGAAAACCAAGGTTCTGGCACCATTTACAACACTAAGTACATGTTAGCTATAGGGAAGAAAAACACAATGCGCTGAAATGCAGCTTATTGAGTATTCCGCACAAAGTAATGATCTAGCTGCTCCTTTGAAATGCAGACAACTCCACGTTCAGTGAGAACATCAGCGCCAACGCAGTTTTCAGCTAGCTTTGAAAACCAATGTTATGGCACCATTTACAACATGAAGTACACATTAGCTATAGGGAAGAAAAATACAATGCGCTGAAATGCAGCTTATTGAGTATTCCACACAAAGTAATGATCTAGCTGCTCCTGTGAAATGCAGACAACTCCACATTCAACGAGAACATCTGCACCAATGCAATTTTCAGCTACCTTTGAAAACCAAGGTTCTGGCACCATTTACAGCACTAAGTACATGTTAGGTATAGGGAAGAAAAACACAATGCGCTGAAATGCAGCTTATTGAGTATTCCACACAAAGTAATGATCTAGCTGCTCCTGTGAAATGCAGACAACTCCACGTTCAACGAGAACATCTGCGCCAATTTTGGTTTTCAGCTACCTTTGAAAACCAAGGTTTTAGCACCATTTACAACACTAAGTACATATTAGCAATAGGGAAGAAACTCAGAATGTGAAACTGCTTCACAATTGAAAACCCACTTCGAACGAAATCCCACGTTTCTCAAATCGCCTCTATAAAACACAATGCGCTGAAATGCAGCTTATGGAGTATTGCGCACAAAGTAATTATCTAGCTGCTCCTTTGAAATGCATTCCATTCCACGTTCAGTTAGAACATCAGAGCCAACGCAGTTTTCAGCTACCTTTGAAAACCAAGGTTCTGGCACCATTTACAACACGAAGTATATGTTAGCTATAGGGAAGTAAAACACAATGCGCTGAAATACAGCTTATTGAGTATTCCACACAAAGTAATGATCTAGCTGCTCCTGTGAAATGCAGACAACTCCACGTTCAATGAGAACATCAGCGCCAATGCAGTTTTCAGCTAGCTTTGAAAACCAAGATTCTGGCACCATTTACAACACTAAGTTCATATTAGCTATTGGGAAAAAACTCAGAATGTGAAACTGCATCACAATTGAAAACCCGCTTCGAACGAAATCCCACATTTCTTACACAGCGTCTACAAAACACAATGCGCTGAAATGCAGCTTGCTGAGTATTCCGCACAAAGTAATGATCTAGCTGCTCCTTTGAATTGAGATAACTCCACATTCAACGAGAACATCAGCGCCAATGCAGTTTTCAGCTAGCTTTGAAAACCATGGTTGTGGCACATCTACAACACTAAGTACATATTAGCTAAAGGGAAGAAAAACACAATGCGCTGAAATGCAGCTTACTGAGTGTTCCGGACAAAGTAATGATCTAGCTGCTCCTTTGAATTGCAGACAACTCCATGTTAATCGAGAACATCAGCGCCAACGCAGTTTTCAGCTAGCTTTGAAAACCAATGTTCTGGCACCATTTACAACACGAAGTACACGTTAGCTATAGGGAAGTAAAACACAATGCGCTGAAATGCAGCTTATTGAGTATTCCACACAAAGTAATGATCTAGCTGCTCCTGTGAAATGCAGACAACTCCACGTTCAGGGAGAACATCAGCGCCAATCCAGTTTTCAGCTAGCTTTGAAAACCAAGGTTCTGGCACTATTTAGAGCACGAAATACATGTTAGCTATAGGGAAGAAACTCAGAATATGAAACTGCTTCACAATGGAAAACCCGATTAAAACGAAATCCCACGTTTCTCAAAACGCGTGTATAAAACACAATGCGCTGAAATGCAGCTTATTGAGTATTCCGCACAAAGTAATGATCTAGCTGCTCCTTTGGAATGTATACAACTTCACGTTCAGTGAGAATATCAGCGTCAACGCAGTGTTCAGCTACCTTTGAAAACCAAGATTCTGGCACCATTTACAACACTAAGTACATGTTAGCTATAGAGAACAAAAACACAATGCGCTTAAATGCAGCTTATAGAGTATTCCCCACAAAGTAATGATCTAGCTGCTCCTTTGGAATGCATTCAACTCAACGTTCAGTGAGAACATCAGCGACAACGCAGTTTTCAGCTACCTTTGAAAACCAAGGTTCTGGCACCATTTACAACACGAAGTACATGTTAGATCTAGGGAAGAAACACAATGCGCCTGGACTGAAGATCTGCATCCTTGTTTTGTGTGGGTGCTCAACATGCTTGATTGCATCATCCTGGGCTCCATGGACATTGGACAAGAAGTGACCAAACAGGGTTTCCCTCTAGATCTGCTCCACAAGCTGATGGTATGTGAAGTGAATGAGCCAAGTGGATTCGTTTTGGCACTGGAAGACCCCTGCTGGTCAATTCGAATATTGCCATTCACCCACACACTCAGTTCCCCAGGCATCACATACACTTTCAGGCATATGTGCTGCCAGAGCCATCATGTTGCATGGTAGCTGAAAATGGCTTGGGCGCTGAACTTGTCTCTGGATGTGGAGTTGTTAGCGCCTGGACTGAGGATCTGCATCCTTGATTTGTGTGGGTGCTCAACATGCTTGATTGCATCATCCTGGGCTCCATGGACATTGGACAAGAAGTGACCAAACAGGGTTTCCCTCTAGATCTGCTCGACAAGCTGATGGTATGTGAAGTGAATGAGCCAAGTGGAGTGGTTTTGGCACTGGAGACCCATGCTGGCCAATTCGATATTGCCATTCACCAACACACTCAGTTCCCCAGGCATCACATACACTTTCAGGCATATGTGCTGCCAGAGCCATCATGTTGCATGGTAGCTGAAAATGGCTTGGGCGCTGAACTTGTCTCTGGATGTGGAGTTGTTAGCGCCTGGACTGAGGATCTGCATCCTTGTTTTGTGTGGGTGCTCAACATGCTTGATTGCATCATCCTGGGCTCCATGGACATTGGACAAGAAGTGACCAAACAGGGTTTCCCTCTAGATCTGCTCCACAAGCTGATGGTATGTGAAGTGAATGAGCCAAGTGGAGTCGTTTTGGCACTGGAAGACCTCTGCTGGCCAATTCGAATATTGCCATTCACCCACACACTCAGTTCCCCAGGCATCACATACACTTTCAGGCATATGTGCTGCCAGAGCCATCATGTTGCATGGTAGCTGAAAATGGCTTGGGCGCTGAACTTGTCTCTGGATGTGGAGTTGTTAGCGCCTGGACTGAGGATCTGCATCCTTGTTTTGTGTGGGTGCTCAACATGCTTGATTGCATCATCCTGGGCTCCATGGACATTGGACAAGAAGTGACCAAACAGGGTTTCCCTCTAGATCTGCTCCACAAGCTGATGGTATGTGAAGTGAATGAGCCAAGTGGAGTCGTTTTGGCACTGGAAGACCCCTGCTGGCCAATTCGAATATTGCCATTCACCCACACACTCAGTTCCCCAGGCATCACATACACTTTCAGGCATATGTGCTGCCAGAGCCATCATGTTGCATGGTAGCTGAAAATGGCTTGGGCGCTGAACTTGTCTCTGGATGTGGAGTTGTTAGCGCCTGGACTGAGGATCTGCATCCTTGTTTTGTGTGGGTGCTCAACATGCTTGATTGCATCATCCTGGGCTCCATGGACATTGGACAAGAAGTGACCAAACAGGGTTTCCCTCTAGATCTGCTCCACAAGCTGATGGTATGTGAAGTGAATGAGCCAAGTGGAGTGTTTTTGGCACTGGAGACCCTGCTGGCCAATTCGAATATTGCCATTCACCCACACACTCAGTTCCCCAGGCATCACATACACTTTCAGGCATATGTGCTGCCAGAGCCATCATGTTGCATGGTAGCTGAAAATGGCTTGGGCGCTGAACTTGTCTCTGGATGTGGAGTTGTTAGCGCCTGGACTGAGGATCTGCATCCTTGTTTTGTGTGGGTGCTCAACATGCTTGATTGCATCATCCTGGGCTCCATGGACATTGGACAAGAAGTGACCAAACAGGGTTTCCCTCTAGATCTGCTCCACAAGCTGATGGTATGTGAAGTGAATGAGCCAAGTGGAGTGGTTTTGGCACTGGAAGACCCTGCTGGCCAATTCGAATATTGCCATTCACCCACACACTCAGTTCCCCAGGCATCACATACACTTTCAGGCATATGTGCTGCCAGAGCCATCATGTTGCATGGTAGCTGAAAATGGCTTGGGCGCTGAACTTGTCTCTGGATGTGGAGTTGTTAGCGCCTGGACTGAGGATCTGCATGCTTGTTTTGTGTGGGTGCTCAACATGCTTGATTGCATCATCCTGGGCTCCATGGACATTGGACAAGAAGTGACCAAACAGGGTTTCCCTCTAGATCTGCTCCACAAGCTGATGGTATGTGAAGTGAATGAGCCAAGTGGAGTCGTTTTGGCACTGGAAGACCCCTGCTGGCCAATTCGAATATTGCCATTCACCCACACACTCAGTTCCCCAGGCATCACATACACTTTCAGGCATATGTGCTGCCAGAGCCATCATGTTGCATGGTAGCTGAAAATGGCTTGGGCGCTGAACTTGTCTCTGGATGTGGAGTTGTTAGCGCCTGGACTGAGGATCTGCATGCTTGTTTTGTGTGGGTGCTCAACATGCTTGATTGCATCATCCTGGGCTCCATGGACATTGGACAAGAAGTGACCAAACAGGGTTTCCCTCTAGATCTGCTCCACAAGCTGATGGTATGTGAAGTGAATGAGCCAAGTGGAGTGGTTTTGGCACTGGAAGACCCCTGCTGGTCAAATCGAATATTGCCATTCACCCATACACTCAGTTCCCCAGGCATCACATACACTTTCAGGCATATGTGCTGCCAGAGCCATCATGTTGCATGGTAGCTGAAAATGGCTTGGGCGCTGAACTTGTCTCTGGATGTGGAGTTGTTAGCGCCTGGACTGAGGATCTGCATCCTTGTTTTGTGTGGGTGCTCAACATGCTTGATTGCATCATCCTGGGCTCCATGGACATTGGACAAGAAGTGACCAAACAGGGTTTCCCTCTAGATCTGCTCCACAAGCTGATGGTATGTGAAGTGAATGAGCCAAGTGGAGTCGTTTTGGCACTGGAAGACCCCTGCTGGCCAATTCGAATATTGCCATTCACCCACACACTCAGTTCCCCAGGCATCACATACACTTTCAGGCATATGTGCTGCCAGAGCCATCATGTTGCATGGTAGCTGAAAATGGCTTGGGCGCTGAACTTGTCTCTGGATGTGGAGTTGTTAGCGCCTGGACTGAGGATCTGCATCCTTGTTTTGTGTGGGTGCTCAACATGCTTGATTGCATCATCCTGGGCTCCATGGACATTGGACAAGAAGTGACCAAACAGGGTTTCCCTCTAGATCTGCTCCACAAGCTGATGGTATGTGAAGTGAATGAGCCAAGTGGAGTCGTTTTGGCACTGGAAGACCCCTGCTGGCCAATTCGAATATTGCCATTCACCCACACACTCAGTTCCCCAGGCATCACATACACTTTCAGGCATATGTGCTGCCAGAGCCATCATGTTGCATGGTAGCTGAAAATGGCTTGGGCGCTGAACTTGTCTCTGGATGTGGAGTTGTTAGCGCCTGGACTGAGGATCTGCATGCTTGTTTTGTGTGGGTGCTCAACATGCTTGATTGCATCATCCTGGGCTCCATGGACATTGGACAAGAAGTGACCAAACAGGGTTTCCCTCTAGATCTGCTCCACAAGCTGATGGTATGTGAAGTGAATGAGCCAAGTGGAGTCGTTTTTTTCACTGGAAGACCCCTGCTGGCCAATTCGAATATTGCCATTCACCCACACACTCAGTTCCCCAGGCATCACATACACTTTCAGGCATATGTGCTGCCAGAGCCATCATGTTGCATGGTAGCTGAAAATGGCTTGGGCGCTGAACTTGTCTCTGGATGTGGAGTTGTTAGCGCCTGGACTGAGGATCTGCATCCTTGTTTTGTGTGGGTGCTCAACATGCTTGATTGCATCATCCTGGGCTCCATGGACATTGGACAAGAAGTGACCAAACAGGGTTTCCCTCTAGATCTGCTCCACAAGCTGATGGTATGTGAAGTGAATGAGCCAAGTGGAGTCGTTTTGGCACTGGAAGACCCTGCTGGCCAATTCGAATATTGCCATTCACCCACACACTCAGTTCCCCAGGCATCACATACACTTTCAGGCATATGTGCTGCCAGAGCCATCATGTTGCATGGTAGCTGAAAATGGCTTGGGCGCTGAACTTGTCTCTGGATGTGGAGTTGTTAGCGCCTGGACTGAGAATCTACATGCTTGTTTTGTGTGGGTGCTCAACATGCTTGATTGCATCATCCTGGGCTCCATGGACATTGGACAAGAAGTGACCAAACAGGGTTTCCCTCTAGATCTGCTCCACAAGCTGATGGTATGTGAAGTGAATGAGCCAAGTGGAGTCGTTTTGGCACTGGAAGACCCCTGCTGGCCAATTCGAATATTGCCATTCACCCACACACTCAGTTCCCCAGGCATCACATACACTTTCAGGCATATGTGCTGCCAGAGCCATCATGTTGCATGGTAGCTGAAAATGGCTTGGGCGCTGAACTTGTCTCTGGATGTGGAGTTGTTAGCGCCTGGACTGAGGATCTGCATCCTTGTTTTGTGTGGGTGCTCAACATGCTTGATTGCATCATCCTGGGCTCCATGGACATTGGACAAGAAGTGACCAAACAGGGTTTCCCTCTAGATCTGCTCCACAAGCTGATGGTATGTGAAGTGAATGAGCCAAGTGGAGTGGTTTTGGCACTGGAAGACCCCTGCTGGCCAATTCGAATATTGCCATTCACCCACACACTCAGTTCCCCAGGCATCACATACACTTTCAGGCATATGTGCTGCCAGAGCCATCATGTTGCATGGTAGCTGAAAATGGCTTGGGCGCTGAACTTGTCTCTGGATGTGGAGTTGTTAGCGCCTGGACTGAGGATCTGCATCCTTGTTTTGTGTGGGTGCTCAACATGCTTGATTGCATCATCCTGGGCTCCATGGACATTGGACAAGAAGTGACCAAACAGGGTTTCCCTCTAGATCTGCTCCACAAGCTGATGGTATGTGAAGTGAATGAGCCAAGTGGAGTGGTTTTGGCACTGGAAGACCCCTGCTGGCCAATTCGAATATTGCCATTCACCCACACACTCAGTTCCCCAGGCATCACATACACTTTCAGGCATATGTGCTGCCAGAGCCATCATGTTGCATGGTAGCTGAAAATGGCTTGGGCGCTGAACTTGTCTCTGGATGTGGAGTTGTTAGCGCCTGGACTGAGGATCTGCATGCTTGTTTTGTGTGGGTGCTCAACATGCTTGATTGCATCATCCTGGGCTCCATGGACATTGGACAAGAAGTGACCAAACAGGGTTTCCCTCTAGATCTGCTCCACAAGCTGATGGTATGTGAAGTGAATGAGCCAAGTGTAATCATTTTGCACTGGAAGACCCCTGCTGGCCAATTCGAATATTGCCATTCACCCACACACTCAGTTCCCCAGGCATCACATACACTTTCAGGCATATGTGCTGCCAGAGCCATCATGTTGCATGGTAGCTGAAAATGGCTTGGGCGCTGAACTTGTCTCTGGATGTGGAGTTGTTAGCGCCTGGACTGAGGATCTGCATCCTTGTTTTGTGTGGGTGCTCAACATGCTTGATTGCATCATCCTGGGCTCCATGGACATTGGACAAGAAGTGACCAAACAGGGTTTCCCTCTAGATCTGCTCCACAAGCTGATGGTATGTGAAGTGAATGAGCCAAGTGGAGTGGTTTTGGCACTGGAAGACCCCTGCTGGCCAATTCGAATATTGCCATTCACCCACACACTCAGTTCCCCAGGCATCACATACACTTTCAGGCATATGTGCTGCCAGAGCCATCATGTTGCATGGTAGCTGAAAATGGCTTGGGCGCTGAACTTGTCTCTGGATGTGGAGTTGTTAGCGCCTGGACTGAGGATCTGCATCCTTGTTTTGTGTGGGTGCTCAACATGCTTGATTGCATCATCCTGGGCTCCATGGACATTGGACAAGAAGTGACCAAACAGGGTTTCCCTCTAGATCTGCTCCACAAGCTGATGGTATGTGAAGTGAATGAGCCAAGTGGAGTTGTTTTTTTCACTGGAAGTTCCCTGCTGGCCAATTCGAATATTGCCATTCACCCACACACTCAGTTCCCCAGGCATCACATACACTTTCAGGCATATGTGCTGCCAGAGCCATCATGTTGCATGGTAGCTGAAAATGGCTTGGGCGCTGAACTTGTCTCTGGATGTGGAGTTGTTAGCGCCTGGACTGAGGATCTGCATCCTTGTTTTGTGTGGGTGCTCAACATGCTTGATTGCATCATCCTGGGCTCCATGGACATTGGACAAGAAGTGACCAAACAGGGTTTCCCTCTAGATCTGCTCGACAACCTGATGGTAAGTGAGGTGGATGAGCCAAGTGGAGTTGTTTTGGCACTGGAAGACTTGTGCTGGCCAATTTGAATATTGCCATTCACCCACACACTCAGTTCCCCAGGCATCACATACACTTTCAGGCATATGTGCTGCCAGAGCCATCATGTTGCATGGTAGCTGAAAATGGCTTGGGCGCTGAACTTGTCTCTGGATGTGGAGTTGTTAGCGCCTGGACTGAGGATCTGCATGCTTGTTTTGTGTGGGTGCTCAACATGCTTGATTGCATCATCCTGGGCTCCATGGACATTGGACAAGAAGTGACCAAACAGGGTTTCCCTCTAGATCTGCTCCACAAGCTGATGGTATGTGAAGTGAATGAGCCAAGTGGAGTGGTTTTGGCACTGGAAGACCCCTGCTGGCCAATTCGAATATTGCCATTCACCCACACACTCAGTTCCCCAGGCATCACATACACTTTCAGGCATATGTGCTGCCAGAGCCATCATGTTGCATGGTAGCTGAAAATGGCTTGGGCGCTGAACTTGTCTCTGGATGTGGAGTTGTTAGCGCCTGGACTGAGAATCTGCATGCTTGTTTTGTGTGGGTGCTCAACATGCTTGATTGCATCATCCTGGGCTCCATGGACATTGGACAAGAAGTGACCAAACAGGGTTTCCCTCTAGATCTGCTCCACAAGCTGATGGTATGTGAAGTGAATGAGCCAAGTGGAGTGGTTTTGGCACTGGAAGACCCCTGCTGGCCAATTCGAATATTGCCATTCACCCACACACTCAGTTCCCCAGGCATCACATACACTTTCAGGCATATGTGCTGCCAGAGCCATCATGTTGCATGGTAGCTGAAAATGGCTTGGGCGCTGAACTTGTCTCTGGATGTGGAGTTGTTAGCGCCTGGACTGAGGATCTGCATGCTTGTTTTGTGTGGGTGCTCAACATGCTTGATTGCATCATCCTGGGCTCCATGGACATTGGACAAGAAGTGACCAAACAGGGTTTCCCTCTAGATCTGCTCCACAAGCTGATGGTATGTGAAGTGAATGAGCCAAGTGGAGTCGTTTTGGCACTGGAAGACCCCTGCTGGCCAATTCGAATATTGCCATTCACCCACACACTCAGTTCCCCAGGCATCACATACACTTTCAGGCATATGTGCTGCCAGAGCCATCATGTTGCATGGTAGCTGAAAATGGCTTGGGCGCTGAACTTGTCTCTGGATGTGGAGTTGTTAGCGCCTGGACTGAGGATCTGCATGCTTGTTTTGTGTGGGTGCTCAACATGCTTGATTGCATCATCCTGGGCTCCATGGACATTGGACAAGAAGTGACCAAACAGGGTTTCCCTCTAGATCTGCTCCACAAGCTGATGGTATGTGAAGTGAATGAGCCAAGTGGAGTCGTTTCGGCACTGGAAGACCCCTGCTGGCCAATTCGAATATTGCCATTCACCCACACACTCAGTTCCCCAGGCATCACATACACTTTCAGGCATATGTGCTGCCAGAGCCATCATGTTGCATGGTAGCTGAAAATGGCTTGGGCGCTGAACTTGTCTCTGGATGTGGAGTTGTTAGCGCCTGGACTGAGGATCTGCATCCTTGTTTTGTGTGGGTGCTCAACATGCTTGATTGCATCATCCTGGGCTCCATGGACATTGGACAAGAAGTGACCAAACAGGGTTTCCCTCTAGATCTGCTCCACAAGCTGATGGTATGTGAAGTGAATGAGCCAAGTGGAGTCGTTTTGGCACTGGAAGACCCCTGCTGGCCAATTCGAATATTGCCATTCACCCACACACTCAGTTCCCCAGGCATCACATACACTTTCAGGCATATGTGCTGCCAGAGCCATCATGTTGCATGGTAGCTGAAAATGGCTTGGGCGCTGAACTTGTCTCTGGATGTGGAGTTGTTAGCGCCTGGACTGAGGATCTGCATCCTTGTTTTGTGTGGGTGCTCAACATGCTTGATTGCATCATCCTGGGCTCCATGGACATTGGACAAGAAGTGACCAAACAGGGTTTCCCTCTAGATCTGCTCCACAAGCTGATGGTATGTGAAGTGAATGAGCCAAGTGGAGTGGTTTTGGCACTGGAAGACCCCTGCTGGCCAATTCGAATATTGCCATTCACCCACACACTCAGTTCCCCAGGCATCACATACACTTTCAGGCATATGTGCTGCCAGAGCCATCATGTTGCATGGTAGCTGAAAATGGCTTGGGCGCTGAACTTGTCTCTGGATGTGGAGTTGTTAGCGCCTGGACTGAGGATCTGCATGCTTGTTTTGTGTGGGTGCTCAACATGCTTGATTGCATCATCCTGGGCTCCATGGACATTGGACAAGAAGTGACCAAACAGGGTTTCCCTCTAGATCTGCTCCACAAGCTGATGGTATGTGAAGTGAATGAGCCAAGTGGAGTCGTTTTGGCACTGGAAGACCCCTGCTGGCCAATTCGAATATTGCCATTCACCCACACACTCAGTTCCCCAGGCATCACATACACTTTCAGGCATATGTGCTGCCAGAGCCATCATGTTGCATGGTAGCTGAAAATGGCTTGGGCGCTGAACTTGTCTCTGGATGTGGAGTTGTTAGCGCCTGGACTGAGGATCTGCATCCTTGTTTTGTGTGGGTGCTCAACATGCTTGATTGCATCATCCTGGGCTCCATGGACATTGGACAAGAAGTGACCAAACAGGGTTTCCCTCTAGATCTGCTCCACAAGCTGATGCTATGTGAAGTGAATGAGCCAAGTGGAGTGTTTTGGCACTGGAAGACCCCTGCTGGTCCAATTCGAATATTGCCATTCACCCACACACTCAGTTCCCCAGGCATCACATACACTTTCAGGCATATGTGCTGCCAGAGCCATCATGTTGCATGGTAGCTGAAAATGGCTTGGGCGCTGAACTTGTCTCTGGATGTGGAGTTGTTAGCGCCTCGACAGAGGATCTGCATCCTTGTTTTGTGTGGGTGCTCAACATGCTTGATTGCATCATCCTGGGCTCCATGGACATTGGACAAGAAGTGACCAAACAGGGTTTCCCTCTAGATCTGCTCGACAAGCTGATGGTATGTGAGTGAATGAGCCAAGTGGAGTGGTTTTGGCACTGGAAGACGCCTGCTGGCCAATTCGAATATTGCCATTCACCCACACACTCAGTTCCCCAGGCATCACATACACTTTCAGGCATATGTGCTGCCAGAGCCATCATGTTGCATGGTAGCTGAAAATGGCTTGGGCGCTGAACTTGTCTCTGGATGTGGAGTTGTTAGCGCCTGGACTGAGGAATCTAACTGCTTGTTTTGTGTGGGTGCTCAACATGCTTGATTGCATCATCCTGGGCTCCATGGACATTGGACAAGAAGTGACCAAACAGGGTTTCCCTCTAGATCTGCTCCACAGGCTGATGGTATGTGAAGTGAATGAGCCAAGTGGAGTCGTTTTGGCACTGGAAGACCCCTGCTGGCCAATTCGAATATTGCCATTCACCAACACACTCAGTTCCCCAGGCATCACATACACTTTCAGGCATATGTGCTGCCAGAGCCATCATGTTGCATGGTAGCTGAAAATGGCTTGGGCGCTGAACTTGTCTCTGGATGTGGAGTTGTTAGCGCCTGGACTGAGGATCTGCATCCTTGTTTTGTGTGGGTGCTCAACATGCTTGATTGCATCATCCTGGGCTCCATGGACATTGGACAAGAAGTGACCAAACCAACATATAGCACACCCCCCCATCAAGATGACAATCTACCAAAAATCACGGCC
>NW_024465410.1:0-50994 GCF_017591425.1 Ochotona curzoniae
TGATTTCAAAGGAGCAGCTAGATCATTACTTTGTGCGCAATACTCCATAAGCTGCATTTCAGCGCATTGTGTTTTATAGAGGCGATTTGAGAAACGTGGGATTTCGTTCGAAGTGGGATTTCTATTGTGATTCAGTTTCACATTCTGAGTTTCTTCCCTATTGCTAATATGTACTTAGTGTTGTAAATGGTGCTAGAACCTTGGTTTTCAAAGCTAGCTGAAAACTGCATTGGCGCTGATGTTCTCCCTGAACGTGGAGTTGTCTGCATTTCACAGGAGCAGCTAGATCATTACTTTGTGTGGAATACTCAATAAGCTGCATTTCAGCGCATTGTGTTTTTCTTCCCTATACCTAACATGTACTTAGTGTTGTAAATGGTGCCAGAACCTTGGTTTTCAAAGGTAGCTGAAAACTGCATTGGCGCTGATGATCTTGTTGAACGTGGAGTTGTCTGCATTTCAAAGGAGCAGCTAGATCATTACTTTGTGCGGAATACTCAATAAGCTGCTTTTCAGCGCATTGTGTTTTTCTTCCCTATAGCTAATATGTACTTAGTGTTGTAAATGGTGTCGAACCTTGGTTTTCAAAGGTAGCTGAAAACTGCATTGGCACTGATGTTCTCGATGAACGAGAAGTTGTCTGCAATTCAAAGGAGCAGCTAGATGATTACTTTGTGCGGAATACTCAAGAAGCTGCATTTCAGCGCATTGTGTTTTATAGACGCGATTTGAGAAACGTGGGATTTCGTTCGAAGCGGGTTTTCCATTGTGATTCAGTTTCACATTCTGAGTTTCTTCCCTATAGCTAATATGTACTTAGTGTTGTAAATGGTGCTAGAACCTTGGTTTTCAAAGGTAGCTGAAAACCAAAATTGGCGCTGATGTTCTCCCTGAACGTGGAGTTGTCTGCAATTCAAAGGAGCAGCTAGATCATTACTTTGTGTGGAATACTCAATAAGCTGCATTTCAGCGCATTGTGTTTTTCTTCCCTATACCTAACATGTGGTTAGTGCTGTAAATTGTGCCAGAACCTTGGTTTTCAAAGCTAGCTGAAAACTGCATTGGTGCATATGTTCTCGTTGAATGTGGAGTTGTCTGCAATTCAAAGGAGCAGCTAGATCATTACTTTGTGCATAATACTCAATAAGCTGCATTTCAGCGCATTGTGTTTTTCTTCCCTATAGCTAACATATACTTCGTGTTGTAAATGGTGCCAGAACCTTGGTTTTCAAAGGTAGCGGAAAACTGCATTGGCGCTGATGTTCTCGTTGAATGTGGAGTTATCTCAATTCAAAGGAGCAGCTAGATCATTACTTTGTGTGGAATACTCAATAAGCTGCATTTCAGCGCATTGTGTTTTATAGACGCTGTGTAAGATATGTGGGATTTCGTTCGAAGCGGGTTTTCAATTGTGAAGCAGTTTCACATTCTGAGTTTCTTCCCTATAGCTAATATGAACTTAGTGTTGTAAATGGTGCCAGAATCTTGGTTTTCAAAGGTAGCTGAAAACTGCATTGGCGCTGATGTTCTCGCTGAACGTGGAGTTGTCTGCATTTTAAAGGAGCAGTTAGATCATTACTTTGTGTGGAATACTCAATAAGCTGTATTTCAGCGCATTGTGTTTTACAGACGCTGTGTGAGAAATGAGATTTCGTTCGAAGCGGGTTTTCCATTGTGAAGCAGTTTCACATTCTGAGTTTCTTCCCTATTGCTAATATGTACTTAGTGTTGTAAATGGTGCTAGAACCTTGGTTTTCAAAGCTAGCTGAAAACTGCATTGGCGCTGATGTTCTCCCTGAACGTGGAGTTGTCTGCATTTCAAAGGAGCAGCTAGATCATTACTTTGTGCGGAATACTCAATAAGCTGCATTTCAGCCCATTGTGTTTTTCTTCCCTATAGCTAACATGTATTTCGTGTTGTAAATGGTGCCAGAACCTTGGTTTTCAAAGCTAGCTGAAAACTGCATTGGCTCTGATGTTCTCACTGAACGTGGAATGGAATGCATTTCAAAGGAGCAGCTAGATCATTACTTTGTGCGGAATACTCAATAAGCTGCATTTCAGCGCATTGTGTTTTACAGATGCTGTGTGAGAAATGAGGGCTTTCGTTTGAATTGGGG
The DNA here is from genome assembly GCF_017591425.1 of Ochotona curzoniae. NCBI lineage: Eukaryota > Metazoa > Chordata > Mammalia > Lagomorpha > Ochotonidae > Ochotona > Ochotona curzoniae. The sequence goes on from NW_024465410.1 coordinate 2,121, forward strand.
TTTCCATTGTGAAACAGTTTCACATTCTGAGTTTCTTCCCTATAGCTAACATGTACTTCGTGTTGTAAATGGTGCCAGAACCTTGGTTTTCGAAGGTAGCTGAAAACTGCATTGGCTCTGATGTTCTCCCTGATCCTGGAGTTGTCTGCATTTCAAAGGAGCAGCTAGATCGTTACTTTGTGAGGAATACTCAATAAGCTGCATTTCAGCGCATTGTGTTTTTCCTCCCTATAGCTAACATGTACTTCTTTTGTAAATCGTGCCAGAACCTTGGTTTTCAAAGGTAGCTGAAAACTGCATTGGCTCTGATGTTCTCGTTGAACGAGAAGTTGTCTGCAATTCAAAGGAGCAGCTAGATCATTACTTTGTGCGGAATACTCAATAAGCTGCATTTCAGCGCATTGTGTTTTATACACGCGTTTTGAGAAATGTGGGATTTCGTTCGAAGCGGGTTTTCCATTGTGAAGCAGTTTCATATTCTGAGTTCTTCCCTATAGCTAACATGTATTTCGTGCTCTAAATAGTGCCAGAACCTTGGTTTTCAAAGGTAGCTGAAAACTGGATTGGCGCTGATGTTCTCCCTGAACGTGGAGTTGTCTGCATTTCAAGGAGCAGCTAGATCATTACTTTGTGTGGAATACTCAATAAGCTGTATTTCAGCGCATTGTGTTTTTCTTCCCTATAGCTAACATATACTTCGTGTTGTAAATGGTGCCAGAACCTTGGTTTTCAAAGGTAGCTGAAAACTGCGTTGGCTCTGATGTTCTCACTGAACGTGGAATGGAATGCATTTCAAAGGAGCAGCTAGATCGTTACTTTGTGCGGAATACTCAATAAGCTGCATTTCAGCGCATTGTGTTTTTCTTCCCTATAGCTAACATATACTTCGTGTTGTAAATGGTGCCAGAACCTTGGTTTTCAAAGGTAGCTGAAAACTGCGTTGGCTCTGATGTTCTCACTGAACGTGGAATGGTATTCATTTCAAAGGAGCAGCTAGATCATTACTTTGTGCGGAATACTCAATAAGCTGCATTTCAGCGCATTGTGTTTTATAGAGGCGATTTGAGAAACGTGGGATTTCGTTCGAAGTGGGATTTCTATTGTGATTCAGTTTCACATTCTGAGTTTCTTCCCTATTGCTAATATGTACTTAGTGTTGTAAATGGTGCTAGAACCTTGGTTTTCAAAGGTAGCTGAAAACTGCATTGGCGCTGATGTTCTCCCTGAACGTGGAGTTGTCTGCATTTCACAGGAGCAGCTAGATCATTACTTTGTGTGGAATACTCAGTAAGCTGCATTTCAGCGCATTGTGTTTTTCTTCCCTATAGCTAATATGTACTTAGTGTTGTAGATGTGCCACAACCATGGTTTTCAAAGCTAGCTGAAAACTGCGTTGGCGCTGATGTTCTCTTTGAACGTGGAGTTGTGTGCATTTCAAAGGTGCAGCTAGATCATTACTTTGTGCGGAATACTCAATAAGCTGCTTTTCAGCGCATTGTGTTTTTCTTCCATATAGCTAATATGTACTTAGTGTTGTAAATGGTGTCGAACCTTGGTTTTCAAAGGTAGCTGAAAACTGCATTGGCACTGATGTTCTCGATGAACGAGAAGTTGTCTGCAATTCAAAGGAGCAGCTAGATGATTACTTTGTGCGGAATACTCAAGAAGCTGCATTTCAGCGCATTGTGTTTTATAGACGCGATTTGAGAAACGTGGGATTTCGTTCGAAGCGGGTTTTCCATTGTGATGCAGTTTCACATTCTGAGTTTCTTCCCTATAGCTAATATGTACTTAGTGTTGTAAATGGTGCTAGAACCTTGGTTTTCAAAGGTAGCTGAAAACCAAAATTGGCGCTGATGTTCTCCCTGAACGTGGAGTTGTCTGCAATTCAAAGGAGCAGCTAGATCATTACTTTGTGTGGAATACTCAATAAGCTGCATTTCAGCGCATTGTGTTTTTCTTCCCTATACCTAACATGTGGTTAGTGCTGTAAATTGTGCCAGAACCTTGGTTTTCAAAGCTAGCTGAAAACTGCATTGGTGCATATGTTCTCGTTGAATGTGGAGTTGTCTGCAATTCAAAGGAACAGCTAGATCATTACTTTGTGCATAATACTCAATAAGCTGCATTTCAGCGCATTGTGTTTTTCTTCCCTATAGCTAACATATACTTCGTGTTGTAAATGGTGCCAGAACCTTGGTTTTCAAAGGTAGCGGAAAACTGCATTGGCGCTGATGTTCTCGTTGAATGTGGAGTTATCTCAATTCAAAGGAACAGCTAGATCATTACTTTGTGTGGAATACTCAATAAGCTGCATTTCAGCGCATTGTGTTTTATAGACGCTGTGTAAGATATGTGGGATTTCGTTCGAAGCGGGTTTTCAATTGTGAAGCAGTTTCACAATCTGAGTTTCTTCCCTATAGCTAATATGTACTTAGTGTTGTAAATGGTGCCAGAACCTTGGTTTTCAAAGGTAGCTGAAAACTGCATTGGCGCTGATGTTCTCGCTGAACGTGGAGTTGTCTGCATTTTAAAGGAGCAGTTAGATCATTACTTTGTGTGGAATACTCAATAAGCTGTATTTCAGCGCATTGTGTTTTACAGACGCTGTGTGAGAAATGAGATTTCGTTCGAAGCGGGTTTTCCATTGTGAAGCAGTTTCACATTCTGAGTTTCTTCCCTATTGCTAATATGTACTTAGTGTTGTAAATGGTGCTAGAACCTTGGTTTTCAAAGCTAGCTGAAAACTGCATTGGCGCTGATGTTCTCCCTGAACGTGGAGTTGTCTGCATTTCAAAGGAGCAGCTAGATCATTACTTTGTGCGGAATACTCAATAAGCTGCATTTCAGCGCATTGTGTTTTACAGATGCTGTGTGAGAAATGAGGGCTTTCGTTTGAATTGGGGTTTCCATTGTGAAACAGTTTCACATTCTGAGTTTCTTCCCTATAGCTAACATGTACTTCGTGTTGTAAATGGTGCCAGAACCTTGGTTTTCGAAGGTAGCTGAAAACTGCATTGGCTCTGATGTTCTCCCTGATCCTGGAGTTGTCTGCATTTCAAAGGAGCAGCTAGATCGTTACTTTGTGAGGAATACTCAATAAGCTGCATTTCAGCGCATTGTGTTTTTCCTCCCTATAGCTAACATGTACTTCTTTTGTAAATCGTGCCAGAACCTTGGTTTTCAAAGGTAGCTGAAAACTGCGTTGGCGCTGATGTTCTCTCTGAACGAGAAGATGTCTGCAATTCAAAGGAGCAGCTAGATCATTACTTTGTGCGGAATACTCAATAAGCTGCATTTCAGCGCATTGTGTTTTATACACGCGTTTTGAGAAACGTGGGATTTCGTTCGAAGCGGGTTTTCCATTGTGAAGCAGTTTCATATTCTGAGTTTCTTCCCTATAGCTAACATGTATTTCGTGCTCTAAATAGTGCCAGAACCTTGGTTTTCAAAGCTAGCTGAAAACTGGATTGGCGCTGATGTTCTCCCTGAACGTGGAGTTGTCTGTATTTCACAGGAGCAGCTAGATCATTACTTTGTGTGGAATACTCAATAAGCTGTATTTCAGCGCATTGTGTTTTTCTTCCCTATAGCTAACATATACTTCGTGTTGTAAATGGTGCCAGAACCTTGGTTTTCAAAGGTAGCTGAAAACTGCGTTGGCTCTGATGTTCTAACTGAACGTGGAATGGAATGTATTTCAAAGGAGCAGCTAGATCATTACTTTGTGCGCAATACTCCATAAGCTGCATTTCAGCGCATTGTGTTTTATAGAGGCGATTTGAGAAACGTGGGATTTCGTTCGAAGTGGGATTTCTATTGTGATTCAGTTTCACATTCTGAGTTTCTTCCCTATTGCTAATATGTACTTAGTGTTGTAAATGGTGCTAGAACCTTGGTTTTCAAAGCTAGCTGAAAACTGCATTGGCGCTGATGTTCTCCCTGAACGTGGAGTTGTCTGCATTTCACAGGAGCAGCTAGATCATTACTTTGTGTGGAATACTCAATAAGCTGCATTTCAGCGCATTGTGTTTTTCTTCCCTATACCTAACATGTACTCAGTGCTGTAAATGGTGCCAGAACCTTGGTTTTCAAAGGTAGCTGAAAACTGCATTGGTGCAGATGTTTTCGTTGAATGTGGAGTTGTCTGCATTTCACAGGAGCAGCTAGATCATTACTTTGTGCGGAATACTCAGTAAGCTGCATTTCAGCGCATTGTGTTTTTCTTCCCTATAGCTAATATGTACTTAGTGTTGTAAATGGTGTCGAACCTTGGTTTTCAAAGGTAGCTGAAAACTGCATTGGCACTGATGTTCTCGATGAACGAGAAGTTGTCTGCAATTCAAAGGAGCAGCTAGATCATTACTTTGTGCGGAATACTCAAGAAGCTGCATTTCAGCGCATTGTGTTTTATAGAAGCGATTTGAGAAACGTGGGATTTCGTTCGAAGCGGGTTTTCAATTGTGATTCAGTTTCACATTCTGAGTTTCTTCCCTATAGCTAATATGTACTTAGTGTTGTAAATGGTGCTAGAACCTTGGTTTTCAAAGGTAGCTGAAAACCAAAATTGGCGCTGATGTTCTCCCTGAACGTGGAGTTGTCTGCAATTCAAAGGAGCAGCTAGATCATTACTTTGTGTGGAATACTCAATAAGCTGCATTTCAGCGCATTGTGTTTTTCTTCCCTATACCTAACATGTGGTTAGTGCTGTAAATTGTGCCAGAACCTTGGTTTTCAAAGCTAGCTGAAAACTGCATTGGTGCATATGTTCTCGTTGAATGTGGAGTTGTCTGCAATTCAAAGGAACAGCTAGATCATTACTTTGTGCATAATACTCAATAAGCTGCATGTCAGCGCATTGTGTTTTTCTTCCCTATAGCTAACATATACTTCGTGTTGTAAATGGTGCCAGAACCTTGGTTTTCAAAGGTAGCTGAAAACTGCATTGGCGCTGATGTTCTCGTTGAATGTGGAGTTATCTCAATTCAAAGGAACAGCTAGATCATTACTTTGTGTGGAATACTCAATAAGCTGCATTTCAGCGCATTGTGTTTTATAGACGCTGTGTAAGATATGTGGGATTTCGTTCGAAGCGGGTTTTCAATTGTGAAGCAGTTTCACAATCTGAGTTTCTTCCCTATAGCTAATATGTACTTAGTGTTGTAAATGGTGCCAGAACCTTGGTTTTCAAAGGTAGCTGAAAACTGCATTGGCGCTGATGTTCTCGCTGAACGTGGAGTTGTCTGCATTTTAAAGGAGCAGTTAGATCATTACTTTGTGTGGAATACTCAATAAGCTGTATTTCAGCGCATTGTGTTTTACAGACGCTGTGTGAGAAATGAGATTTCGTTCGAAGCGGGTTTTCCATTGTGAAGCAGTTTCACATTCTGAGTTTCTTCCCTATTGCTAATATGTACTTAGTGTTGTAAATGGTGCTAGAACCTTGGTTTTCAAAGCTAGCTGAAAACTGCATTGGCGCTGATGTTCTCCCTGAACGTGGAGTTGTCTGCATTTCAAAGGAGCAGCTAGATCATTACTTTGTGCGGAATACTCAATAAGCTGCATTTCAGCCCATTGTGTTTTTCTTCCCTATAGCTAACATGTATTTCGTGTTGTAAATGGTGCCAGAACCTTTGTTTTCAAAGCTAGCTGAAAACTGCATTGGCTCTGATGTTCTCACTGAACGTGGAATGGAATGCATTTCAAAGGAGCAGCTAGATCATTACTTTGTGCGGAATACTCAATAAGCTGCATTTCAGCGCATTGTGTTTTACAGATGCTGTGTGAGAAATGAGGGCTTTCGTTTGAATTGGGGTTTCCATTGTGAAACAGTTTCACATTCTGAGTTTCTTCCCTATAGCTAACATGTACTTCGTGTTGTAAATGGTGCCAGAACCTTGGTTTTCGAAGGTAGCTGAAAACTGCATTGGCTCTGATGTTCTCCCTGATCCTGGAGTTGTCTGCATTTCAAAGGAGCAGCTAGATCGTTACTTTGTGAGGAATACTCAATAAGCTGCATTTCAGCGCATTGTGTTTTTCCTCCCTATAGCTAACATGTACTTCTTTTGTAAATCGTGCCAGAACCTTGGTTTTCAAAGGTAGCTGAAAACTGCGTTGGCGCTGATGTTCTCTCTGAACGAGAAGATGTCTGCAATTCAAAGGAGCAGCTAGATCATTACTTTGTGCGGAATACTCAATAAGCTGCATTTCAGCGCATTGTGTTTTATACACGCGTTTTGAGAAACGTGGGATTTCGTTCGAAGCGGGTTTTCCATTGTGAAGCAGTTTCATATTCTGAGTTTCTTCCCTATAGCTAACATGTATTTCGTGCTCTAAATAGTGCCAGAACCTTGGTTTTCAAAGCTAGCTGAAAACTGGATTGGCGCTGATGTTCTCCCTGAACGTGGAGTTGTCTGTATTTCACAGGAGCAGCTAGATCATTACTTTGTGTGGAATACTCAATAAGCTGTATTTCAGCGCATTGTGTTTTTCTTCCCTATAGCTAACATATACTTCGTGTTGTAAATGGTGCCAGAACCTTGGTTTTCAAAGGTAGCTGAAAACTGCGTTGGCTCTGATGTTCTAACTGAACGTGGAATGGAATGTATTTCAAAGGAGCAGCTAGATCATTACTTTGTGCGCAATACTCCATAAGCTGCATTTCAGCGCATTGTGTTTTATAGAGGCGATTTGAGAAACGTGGGATTTCGTTCGAAGTGGGATTTCTATTGTGATTCAGTTTCACATTCTGAGTTTCTTCCCTATTGCTAATATGTACTTAGTGTTGTAAATGGTGCTAGAACCTTGGTTTTCAAAGCTAGCTGAAAACTGCATTGGCGCTGATGTTCTCCCTGAACGTGGAGTTGTCTGCATTTCACAGGAGCAGCTAGATCATTACTTTGTGTGGAATACTCAATAAGCTGCATTTCAGCGCATTGTGTTTTTCTTCCCTATAGCTAACATGTACTTAGTGCTGTAAATGGTGCCAGAACCTTGGTTTTCAAAGGTAGCTGAAAACTGCATTGGCGCTGATGTTCTCGTTGAACGTGGAGTTGTCTGCATTTCAAAGGAGCAGCTAGATCATTACTTTGTGTGGAATACTCAATAAGCTGCATTTCAGCGCATTGTGTTTTTCTTCCCTATAGCTAATATGTACTTAGTGTTGTAAATGGTGCCAGAACCTTGGTTTTCAAAGCTAGCTGAAAACTGCATTGGCGCTGATGTTCTCCCTGAACGTGGAGTTGTCTGCATTTCAAAGGAGCAGCTAGATCATTACTTTGTGCGGAATACTCAATAAGCTGCATTTCAGCGCATTGTGTTTTTCTTCCCTATAGCTAATATGTACTTAGTGTTGTAAATGGTGCCAGAACCTTGGTTTTCAAAGGTAGCTGAAAACTGCATTGGCTCTGATGTTCTCGCTGAACGTGGAGTTGTCTGCAATTCAAAGGAGCAGCTAGATCATTACTTTGTGCGGAATACTCAATAAGCTGCATTTCAGCGCATTGTGTTTTATAGACGCGATTTGAGAAACGTGGGATTTCGTTCGAAGCGGGTTTTCCATTGTGATGCAGTTTCACATTCTGAGTTTCTTCCCTATAGCTAATATGTACTTAGTGTTGTAAATGGTGCCAGAACCTTGGTTTTCAAAGGTAGCTGAAAACTGCATTGGCGCTGATGTTCTCCCTGAACGTGGAGTTGTCTGCATTTCAAAGGAGCAGCTAGATCATTACTTTGTGAGGAATACTCAATAAGCTGCATTTCAGCGCATTGTGTTTTTCTTCCCTATAGCTAACATGTACTTCGTGTTGTAAATCGTGCCAGAACCTTGGTTTTCAAAGGTAGCTGAAAACTGCATTGGCGCTGATGTTCTCGTTGAACGTGGAGTTGTCTGCAATTCAAAGGAGCAGCTAGATCATTACTTTGTGCGGAATACTCAATAAGCTGCATTTCAGCGCATTGTGTTTTATAACGCTTTGAGAACGTGGGATTTCGTTCGAAGCGGTTTTCCATTGTGAGCAGTTTCAATTCTGAGTTTCTTCCCTATAGCTAAATGTATTCGTGTTGTAAATGGTGCCAGAACCTTGGTTTTCAAAGGTAGCTGAAAACTGCATTGGCGCTGATGTTCTCCCTGAACGTGGAGTTGTCTGCATTTCAAAGGAGCAGCTAGATCATTACTTTGTGTGGAATACTCAATAAGCTGTATTTCAGCGCATTGTGTTTTTCTTCCCTATAGCTAACATATACTTCGTGTTGTAAATGGTGCCAGAACCTTGGTTTTCAAAGGTAGCTGAAAACTGCATTGGCGCTGATGTTCTCCTGAACGTGGAGTGTACTGCATTTCAAAGGAGCAGCTAGATCATTACTTTGTGCGGAATACTCAATAAGCTGCATTTCAGCGCATTGTGTTTTACAGACGCTGTGTGAGAAATGAGATTTCGTTCGAAGCGGGTTTTCCATTGTGAAGCAGTTTCACATTCTGAGTTTCTTCCCTATTGCTAATATGTACTTAGTGTTGTAAATGGTGCCAGAACCTTGGTTTTCAAAGCTAGCTGAAAACTGCATTGGCGCTGATGTTCTCCCTGAACGTGGAGTTGTCTGCATTTCAAAGGAGCAGCTAGATCATTACTTTGTGTGGAATACTCAATAAGCTGTATTTCAGCGCATTGTGTTTTTCTTCCCTATACCTAACGTATACTTCGTGTTGTAAACGGTGCCAGAACATTGGTTTTCAAAGCTAGCTGAAAACTGCATTGGTGCAGATGTTCTCGTTGAATGTGGAGTTGTCTGCAATTCAAAGGAGCAGCTAGATCATTACTTTGTGCGGAATACTCAATAAGCTGCATTTCAGCCCATTGTGTTTTTCTTCCCTATAGCTAACATGTATTTCGTGTTGTAAATGGTGCCAGAACCTTTGTTTTCAAAGCTAGCTGAAAACTGCATTGGCTCTGATGTTCTCACTGAACGTGGAATGGAATGCATTTCAAAGGAGCAGCTAGATCATTACTTTGTGCGGAATACTCAATAAGCTGCATTTCAGCGCATTGTGTTTTACAGATGCTGTGTGAGAAATGAGGGCTTTCGTTTGAATTGGGGTTTCCATTGTGAAACAGTTTCACATTCTGAGTTTCTTCCCTATAGCTAACATGTACTTCGTGTTGTAAATGGTGCCAGAACCTTGGTTTTCGAAGGTAGCTGAAAACTGCATTGGCTCTGATGTTCTCCCTGATCCTGGAGTTGTCTGCATTTCAAAGGAGCAGCTAGATCGTTACTTTGTGAGGAATACTCAATAAGCTGCATTTCAGCGCATTGTGTTTTTCCTCCCTATAGCTAACATGTACTTCTTTTGTAAATCGTGCCAGAACCTTGGTTTTCAAAGGTAGCTGAAAACTGCGTTGGCGCTGATGTTCTCTCTGAACGAGAAGATGTCTGCAATTCAAAGGAGCAGCTAGATCATTACTTTGTGCGGAATACTCAATAAGCTGCATTTCAGCGCATTGTGTTTTATACACGCGTTTTGAGAAACGTGGGATTTCGTTCGAAGCGGGTTTTCCATTGTGAAGCAGTTTCATATTCTGAGTTTCTTCCCTATAGCTAACATGTATTTCGTGCTCTAAATAGTGCCAGAACCTTGGTTTTCAAAGCTAGCTGAAAACTGGATTGGCGCTGATGTTCTCCCTGAACGTGGAGTTGTCTGCATTTCACAGGAGCAGCTAGATCATTACTTTGTGTGGAATACTCAATAAGCTGTATTTCAGCGCATTGTGTTTTTCTTCCCTATAGCTAACATATACTTCGTGTTGTAAATGGTGCCAGAACCTTGGTTTTCAAAGGTAGCTGAAAACTGCGTTGGCTCTGATGTTCTAACTGAACGTGGAATGGAATGTATTTCAAAGGAGCAGCTAGATCATTACTTTGTGCGCAATACTCCATAAGCTGCATTTCAGCGCATTGTGTTTTATAGAGGCGATTTGAGAAACGTGGGATTTCGTTCGAAGTGGGATTTCTATTGTGATTCAGTTTCACATTCTGAGTTTCTTCCCTATTGCTAATATGTACTTAGTGTTGTAAATGGTGCTAGAACCTTGGTTTTCAAAGCTAGCTGAAAACTGCATTGGCGCTGATGTTCTCCCTGAACGTGGAGTTGTCTGCATTTCACAGGAGCAGCTAGATCATTACTTTGTGTGGAATACTCAATAAGCTGCATTTCAGCGCATTGTGTTTTTCTTCCCTATACCTAACATGTACTCAGTGCTGTAAATGGTGCCAGAACCTTGGTTTTCAAAGGTAGCTGAAAACTGCATTGGTGCAGATGTTTTCGTTGAATGTGGAGTTGTCTGCATTTCACAGGAGCAGCTAGATCATTACTTTGTGTGGAATACTCAGTAAGCTGCATTTCAGCGCATTGTGTTTTTCTTCCCTATAGCTAATATGTACTTAGTGTTGTAAATGGTGTCGAACCTTGGTTTTCAAAGGTAGCTGAAAACTGCATTGGCACTGATGTTCTCGATGAACGAGAAGTTGTCTGCAATTCAAAGGAGCAGCTAGATGATTACTTTGTGCGGAATACTCAAGAAGCTGCATTTCAGCGCATTGTGTTTTATAGACGCGATTTGAGAAACGTGGGATTTCGTTCGAAGCGGGTTTTCAATTGTGATTCAGTTTCACATTCTGAGTTTCTTCCCTATAGCTAATATGTACTTAGTGTTGTAAATGGTGCTAGAACCTTGGTTTTCAAAGGTAGCTGAAAACCAAAATAGGCGCTGATGTTCTCGTTGAACGTGGAGTTGTCTGCATTTCAAAGGAGCAGCTAGATCATTACTTTGTGTGGAATACTCAATAAGCTGCATTTCAGCGCATTGTGTTTTTCTTCCCTATACCTAACATGTGGTTAGTGCTGTAAATTGTGCCAGAACCTTGGTTTTCAAAGCTAGCTGAAAACTGCATTGGTGCATATGTTCTCGTTGAATGTGGAGTTGTCTGCAATTCAAAGGAACAGCTAGATCATTACTTTGTGCATAATACTCAATAAGCTGCATGTCAGCGCATTGTGTTTTTCTTCCCTATAGCTAACATATACTTCGTGTTGTAAATGGTGCCAGAACCTTGGTTTTCAAAGGTAGCTGAAAACTGCATTGGCGCTGATGTTCTCGTTGAATGTGGAGTTATCTCAATTCAAAGGAACAGCTAGATCATTACTTTGTGTGGAATACTCAATAAGCTGCATTTCAGCGCATTGTGTTTTATAGACGCTGTGTAAGATATGTGGGATTTCGTTCGAAGCGGGTTTTCAATTGTGAAGCAGTTTCACAATCTGAGTTTCTTCCCTATAGCTAATATGTACTTAGTGTTGTAAATGGTGCCAGAACCTTGGTTTTCAAAGGTAGCTGAAAACTGCATTGGCGCTGATGTTCTCGCTGAACGTGGAGTTGTCTGCATTTTAAAGGAGCAGTTAGATCATTACTTTGTGTGGAATACTCAATAAGCTGTATTTCAGCGCATTGTGTTTTACAGACGCTGTGTGAGAAATGAGATTTCGTTCGAAGCGGGTTTTCCATTGTGAAGCAGTTTCACATTCTGAGTTTCTTCCCTATTGCTAATATGTACTTAGTGTTGTAAATGGTGCTAGAACCTTGGTTTTCAAAGCTAGCTGAAAACTGCATTGGCGCTGATGTTCTCCCTGAACGTGGAGTTGTCTGCATTTCAAAGGAGCAGCTAGATCATTACTTTGTGCGGAATACTCAATAAGCTGCATTTCAGCCCATTGTGTTTTTCTTCCCTATAGCTAACATGTATTTCGTGTTGTAAATGGTGCCAGAACCTTTGTTTTCAAAGCTAGCTGAAAACTGCATTGGCTCTGATGTTCTCACTGAACGTGGAATGGAATGCATTTCAAAGGAGCAGCTAGATCATTACTTTGTGCGGAATACTCAATAAGCTGCATTTCAGCGCATTGTGTTTTACAGATGCTGTGTGAGAAATGAGGGCTTTCGTTTGAATTGGGGTTTCCATTGTGAAACAGTTTCACATTCTGAGTTTCTTCCCTATAGCTAACATGTACTTCGTGTTGTAAATGGTGCCAGAACCTTGGTTTTCGAAGGTAGCTGAAAACTGCATTGGCTCTGATGTTCTCCCTGATCCTGGAGTTGTCTGCATTTCAAAGGAGCAGCTAGATCGTTACTTTGTGAGGAATACTCAATAAGCTGCATTTCAGCGCATTGTGTTTTTCCTCCCTATAGCTAACATGTACTTCTTTTGTAAATCGTGCCAGAACCTTGGTTTTCAAAGGTAGCTGAAAACTGCGTTGGCGCTGATGTTCTCTCTGAACGAGAAGATGTCTGCAATTCAAAGGAGCAGCTAGATCATTACTTTGTGCGGAATACTCAATAAGCTGCATTTCAGCGCATTGTGTTTTATACACGCGTTTTGAGAAACGTGGGATTTCGTTCGAAGCGGGTTTTCCATTGTGAAGCAGTTTCATATTCTGAGTTTCTTCCCTATAGCTAACATGTATTTCGTGCTCTAAATAGTGCCAGAACCTTGGTTTTCAAAGCTAGCTGAAAACTGGATTGGCGCTGATGTTCTCCCTGAACGTGGAGTTGTCTGTATTTCACAGGAGCAGCTAGATCATTACTTTGTGTGGAATACTCAATAAGCTGTATTTCAGCGCATTGTGTTTTTCTTCCCTATAGCTAACATATACTTCGTGTTGTAAATGGTGCCAGAACCTTGGTTTTCAAAGGTAGCTGAAAACTGCGTTGGCTCTGATGTTCTAACTGAACGTGGAATGGAATGTATTTCAAAGGAGCAGCTAGATCATTACTTTGTGCGCAATACTCCATAAGCTGCATTTCAGCGCATTGTGTTTTATAGAGGCGATTTGAGAAACGTGGGATTTCGTTCGAAGTGGGATTTCTATTGTGATTCAGTTTCACATTCTGAGTTTCTTCCCTATTGCTAATATGTACTTAGTGTTGTAAATGGTGCTAGAACCTTGGTTTTCAAAGCTAGCTGAAAACTGCATTGGCGCTGATGTTCTCCCTGAACGTGGAGTTGTCTGCATTTCACAGGAGCAGCTAGATCATTACTTTGTGTGGAATACTCAATAAGCTGCATTTCAGCGCATTGTGTTTTTCTTCCCTATAGCTAACATGTACTTAGTGTTGTAAATGGTGCCAGAACCTTGGTTTTCAAAGGTAGCTGAAAACTGCATTGGCGCTGATGTTCTCGTTGAACGTGGAGTTGTCTGCATTTCAAAGGAGCAGCTAGATCATTACTTTGTGTGGAATACTCAATAAGCTGCATTTCAGCGCATTGTGTTTTACAGACGCTGTGTGAGAAATGAGATTTCGTTCGAAGCGGGTTTTCCATTGTGAAGCAGTTTCACATTCTGAGTTTCTTCCCTATTGCTAATATGTACTTAGTGTTGTAAATGGTGCCAGAACCTTGGTTTTCAAAGCTAGCTGAAAACTGCATTGGCGCTGATGTTCTCCTGAACGTGGAGTTGTCTGCATTTCAAAGGAGCAGCTAGATCATTACTTTGTGCGGAATACTCAATAAGCTGCATTTCAGCGCATTGTGTTTTTCTTCCCTATAGCTAACATGTATTTCGTGTTGTAAATGGTGCCAGAACCTTGGTTTTCAAAGCTAGCTGAAAACTGCATTGGCTCTGATGTTCTCACTGAACGTGGAGTTGTCTGCATTTCAAAGGAGCAGCTAGATCATTACTTTGTGCGGAATACTCAATAAGCTGCATTTCAGCGCATTGTGTTTTACAGACACTGTGTGAGAAATGTGGGATTTCGTTTGTTGCGGGTTTTCCATTGTGAAGCAGTTTCACATTCTGAGTTTCTTCCCTATAGCGAACATTTACTTCGTGTTGTAAATGGTGCCAGAACCTTGGTTTTCAAAGGTAGCTGAAAACTGCGTTGGTGCTGATGTTCTCCCTGATCGTGGAGTTGTCTGCATTTCAAAGGAGCAGCTAGATCATTACTTTGTGAGGAATACTCAATAAGCTGCATTTCAGCGCATTGTGTTTTTCCTCCCTATTGCTAACATGTACTTCTTTTGTAAATCGTGCCAGAACCTTGGTTTTCAAAGGTAGCTGAAAACTGCATTGGCGCTGATGTTCTCCCTGAACGTGGAGTTGTCTGCAATTCAAAGGAGCAGCTAGATCATTACTTTGTGCGGAATACTCAATAAGCTGCATTTCAGCGCATTGTGTTTTATACACGCGTTTTGAGAAACGTGGGATTTCGTTCGAAGCGGGTTTTCCATTGTGAAGCAGTTTCATATTCTGAGTTTCTTCCCTATAGCTAACATGTATTTCGTGCTCTAAATGGTGCCAGAACCTTGGTTTTCAAAGCTAGCTGAAAACTGCATTGGCGCTGATGTTCTCCCTGAACGTGGAGTTGTCTGCATTTCAAAGGTGCAGCTACATCATTACTTTGTGTGGAATACTCAATAAGCTGCATTTCAGCGCATTGTGTTTTTCTTCCCTATAGCTAACATATACTTCGTGTTGTAAATGGTGCCAGAACCTTGGTTTTCAAAGGTAGCTGAAAACTGCGTTGGCGCTGATGTTCTCACTGAACGTGGAATGGAATGCATTTCAAAGGAGCAGCTAGATCATTACTTTGTGCGGAATACTCAATAAGCTGCATTTCAGCGCATTGTGTTTTACAGACGCTGTGTGAGAAATGAGATTTCGTTCGAAGCGGGTTTTCCATTGTGAAGCAGTTTCACATTCTGAGTTTCTTCCCTATTGCTAATATGTACTTAGTGTTGTAAATGGTGCCAGAACCTTGGTTTTCAAAGCTAGCTGAAAACTGCATTGGCGCTGATGTTCTCCCTGAACGTGGAGTTGTCTGCATTTCAAAGGAGCAGCTAGATCATTACTTTGTGTGGAATACTCAATAAGCTGTATTTCAGCGCATTGTGTTTTTCTTCCCTATACCTAACGTATACTTCGTGTTGTAAACGGTGCCAGAACATTGGTTTTCAAAGCTAGCTGAAAACTGCATTGGTGCAGATGTTCTCGTTGAATGTGGAGTTGTCTGCAATTCAAAGGAGCAGCTAGATCATTACTTTGTGCGGAATACTCAATAAGCTGCATTTCAGCCCATTGTGTTTTTCTTCCCTATAGCTAACATGTATTTCGTGTTGTAAATGGTGCCAGAACCTTTGTTTTCAAAGCTAGCTGAAAACTGCGTTGGCTCTGATGTTCTCACTGAACGTGGAATGGAATGCATTTCAAAGGAGCAGCTAGATCATTACTTTGTGCGGAATACTCAATAAGCTGCATTTCAGCGCATTGTGTTTTACAGATGCTGTGTGAGAAATGAGGGCTTTCGTTTGAATTGGGGTTTCCATTGTGAAACAGTTTCACATTCTGAGTTTCTTCCCTATAGCTAACATGTATTTCGTGTTGTAAATGGTGCCAGAACCTTGGTTTTCGAAGGTAGCTGAAAACTGCATTGGCTCTGATGTTCTCCCTGATCCTGGAGTTGTCTGCATTTCAAAGGAGCAGCTAGATCGTTACTTTGTGAGGAATACTCAATAAGCTGCATTTCAGCGCATTGTGTTTTTCCTCCCTATAGCTAACATGTACTTCTTTTGTAAATCGTGCCAGAACCTTGGTTTTCAAAGGTAGCTGAAAACTGCGTTGGCGCTGATGTTCTCTCTGAACGAGAAGATGTCTGCAATTCAAAGGAGCAGCTAGATCATTACTTTGTGCGGAATACTCAATAAGCTGCATTTCAGCGCATTGTGTTTTATACACGCGTTTTGAGAAACGTGGGATTTCGTTCGAAGCGGGTTTTCCATTGTGAAGCAGTTTCATATTCTGAGTTTCTTCCCTATAGCTAACATGTATTTCGTGCTCTAAATAGTGCCAGAACCTTGGTTTTCAAAGCTAGCTGAAAACTGGATTGGCGCTGATGTTCTCCCTGAACGTGGAGTTGTCTGCATTTCACAGGAGCAGCTAGATCATTACTTTGTGTGGAATACTCAATAAGCTGTATTTCAGCGCATTGTGTTTTTCTTCCCTATACCTAACATATACTTCGTGTTGTAAATGGTGCCAGAACCTTGGTTTTCAAAGGTAGCTGAAAACTGCGTTGGCGCTGATGTTCTCGATGAACGTGGAGTTATCTCAATTCAAAGGAGCAGCTAGATCATCACTTTGTGTGGAATACTCAATAAGCTGCATTTCAGCGCATTGTGTTTTTCTTCCCTATAGCTAATATGTACTTACTGTTGTAAATGGTGCCAGAACCTTGGTTTTCAAAGCTAGCTGAAAACTGCGTTGGCGCTGATGTTCTCGCTGAACGTGGAGTTGTCTGCATTTCACAGGAGCAGCTAGATCATTACTTTGTGCGGAATACTCAGTAAGCTGCATTTCAGCGCATTGTGTTTTTCTTCCCTATAGCTAATATGTACTTAGTGTTGTAAATGGTGCCAGAACCTTGGTTTTCAAAGGTAGCTGAAAACTGCATTGGCGCTGATGTTCTCGTTGAACGTGGAGTTGTCTGCAATTCAAAGGAGCAGCTAGATCATTACTTTGTGCGGAATACTCAAGAAGCTGCATTTCAGCGCATTGTGTTTTATAGAAGCGATTTGAGAAACGTGGGATTTCGTTCGAAGCGGGTTTTCCATTGTGATGCAGTTTCACATTCTGAGTTTCTTCCCTATAGCTAATATGTACTTAGTGTTGTAAATGGTGCTAGAACCTTGGTTTTCAAAGGTAGCTGAAAACCAAAATTGGCGCTGATGTTCTCCCTGAACGTGGAGTTGTCTGCATTTCAAAGGTGCAGCTAGATCATTACTTTGTGTGGAATACTCAATAAGCTGCATTTCAGCGCATTGTGTTTTTCTTCCCTATACCTAACATGTGGTTAGTGCTGTAAATTGTGCCAGAACCTTGGTTTTCAAAGCTAGCTGAAAACTGCATTGGTGCATATGTTCTCGTTGAATGTGGAGTTGTCTGCAATTCAAAGGAACAGCTAGATCATTACTTTGTGCATAATACTCAATAAGCTGCATGTCAGCGCATTGTGTTTTTCTTCCCTATAGCTAACATATACTTCGTGTTGTAAATGGTGCCAGAACCTTGGTTTTCAAAGGTAGCTGAAAACTGCATTGGCGCTGATGTTCTCGTTGAATGTGGAGTTATCTCAATTCAAAGGAACAGCTAGATCATTACTTTGTGTGGAATACTCAATAAGCTGCATTTCAGCGCATTGTGTTTTATAGACGCTGTGTAAGATATGTGGGATTTCGTTCGAAGCGGGTTTTCAATTGTGAAGCAGTTTCACAATCTGAGTTTCTTCCCTATAGCTAATATGTACTTAGTGTTGTAAATGGTGCCAGAACCTTGGTTTTCAAAGGTAGCTGAAAACTGCATTGGCGCTGATGTTCTCGCTGAACGTGGAGTTGTCTGCATTTTAAAGGAGCAGTTAGATCATTACTTTGTGTGGAATACTCAATAAGCTGTATTTCAGCGCATTGTGTTTTACAGACGCTGTGTGAGAAATGAGATTTCGTTCGAAGCGGGTTTTCCATTGTGAAGCAGTTTCACATTCTGAGTTTCTTCCCTATTGCTAATATGTACTTAGTGTTGTAAATGGTGCTAGAACCTTGGTTTTCAAAGCTAGCTGAAAACTGCATTGGCGCTGATGTTCTCCCTGAACGTGGAGTTGTCTGCATTTCAAAGGAGCAGCTAGATCATTACTTTGTGTGGAATACTCAATAAGCTGTATTTCAGCGCATTGTGTTTTTCTTCCCTATACCTAACGTATACTTCGTGTTGTAAACGGTGCCAGAACATTGGTTTTCAAAGCTAGCTGAAAACTGCATTGGTGCAGATGTTCTCGTTGAATGTGGAGTTGTCTGCAATTCAAAGGAGCAGCTAGATCATTACTTTGTGCGGAATACTCAATAAGCTGCATTTCAGCCCATTGTGTTTTTCTTCCCTATAGCTAACATGTATTTCGTGTTGTAAATGGTGCCAGAACCTTTGTTTTCAAAGCTAGCTGAAAACTGCATTGGCTCTGATGTTCTCACTGAACGTGGAATGGAATGCATTTCAAAGGAGCAGCTAGATCATTACTTTGTGCGGAATACTCAATAAGCTGCATTTCAGCGCATTGTGTTTTACAGATGCTGTGTGAGAAATGAGGGCTTTCGTTTGAATTGGGGTTTCCATTGTGAAACAGTTTCACATTCTGAGTTTCTTCCCTATAGCTAACATGTACTTCGTGTTGTAAATGGTGCCAGAACCTTGGTTTTCGAAGGTAGCTGAAAACTGCATTGGCTCTGATGTTCTCCCTGATCCTGGAGTTGTCTGCATTTCAAAGGAGCAGCTAGATCGTTACTTTGTGAGGAATACTCAATAAGCTGCATTTCAGCGCATTGTGTTTTTCCTCCCTATAGCTAACATGTACTTCTTTTGTAAATCGTGCCAGAACCTTGGTTTTCAAAGGTAGCTGAAAACTGCGTTGGCGCTGATGTTCTCTCTGAACGAGAAGATGTCTGCAATTCAAAGGAGCAGCTAGATCATTACTTTGTGCGGAATACTCAATAAGCTGCATTTCAGCGCATTGTGTTTTATACACGCGTTTTGAGAAACGTGGGATTTCGTTCGAAGCGGGTTTTCCATTGTGAAGCAGTTTCATATTCTGAGTTTCTTCCCTATAGCTAACATGTATTTCGTGCTCTAAATAGTGCCAGAACCTTGGTTTTCAAAGCTAGCTGAAAACTGGATTGGCGCTGATGTTCTCCCTGAACGTGGAGTTGTCTGTATTTCACAGGAGCAGCTAGATCATTACTTTGTGTGGAATACTCAATAAGCTGTATTTCAGCGCATTGTGTTTTTCTTCCCTATAGCTAACATATACTTCGTGTTGTAAATGGTGCCAGAACCTTGGTTTTCAAAGGTAGCTGAAAACTGCGTTGGCTCTGATGTTCTAACTGAACGTGGAATGGAATGTATTTCAAAGGAGCAGCTAGATCATTACTTTGTGCGCAATACTCCATAAGCTGCATTTCAGCGCATTGTGTTTTATAGAGGCGATTTGAGAAACGTGGGATTTCGTTCGAAGTGGGATTTCTATTGTGATTCAGTTTCACATTCTGAGTTTCTTCCCTATTGCTAATATGTACTTAGTGTTGTAAATGGTGCTAGAACCTTGGTTTTCAAAGCTAGCTGAAAACTGCATTGGCGCTGATGTTCTCCCTGAACGTGGAGTTGTCTGCATTTCACAGGAGCAGCTAGATCATTACTTTGTGTGGAATACTCAATAAGCTGCATTTCAGCGCATTGTGTTTTTCTTCCCTATACCTAACATGTACTCAGTGCTGTAAATGGTGCCAGAACCTTGGTTTTCAAAGGTAGCTGAAAACTGCATTGGTGCAGATGTTTTCGTTGAATGTGGAGTTGTCTGCATTTCACAGGAGCAGCTAGATCATTACTTTGTGTGGAATACTCAGTAAGCTGCATTTCAGCGCATTGTGTTTTTCTTCCCTATAGCTAATATGTACTTAGTGTTGTAGATGTGCCACAACCATGGTTTTCAAAGCTAGCTGAAAACTGCGTTGGCGCTGATGTTCTCTTTGAACGTGGAGTTGTGTGCATTTCAAAGGTGCAGCTAGATCATTACTTTGTGCGGAATACTCAATAAGCTGCTTTTCAGCGCATTGTGTTTTTCTTCCATATAGCTAATATGTACTTAGTGTTGTAAATGGTGTCAGAACCTTGGTTTTCAAAGGTAGCTGAAAACTGCATTGGCACTGATGTTCTCGATGAACGAGAAGTTGTCTGCAATTCAAAGGAGCAGCTAGATCATTACTTTGTGCGGAATACTCAAGAAGCTGCATTTCAGCGCATTGTGTTTTATAGACGCGATTTGAGAAACGTGGGATTTCGTTCGAAGCGGGTTTTCCATTGTGATGCAGTTTCACATTCTGAGTTTCTTCCCTATAGCTAATATGTACTTAGTGTTGTAAATGGTGCTAGAACCTTGGTTTTCAAAGGTAGCTGAAAACCAAAATTGGCGCTGATGTTCTCGTTGAACGTGGAGTTGTCTGCAATTCAAAGGAGCAGCTAGATCATTACTTTGTGTGGAATACTCAATAAGCTGCATTTCAGCGCATTGTGTTTTTCTTCCCTATAGCTAACATGTATTTCGTGTTGTAAATGGTGCCAGAACCTTGGTTTTCAAAGGTAGCTGAAAACTGCATTGGTGCAGATGTTCTCGTTGAATGTGGAGTTGTCTGCAATTCAAAGGAGCAGCTAGATCATTACTTTGTGCGGAATACTCAATAAGCTGCATTTCAGCGCATTGTGTTTTATAGACGCTGTTGAGAATGGGGATTTCGTTCGAAGCGGGTTTCCATTGTGAAGCAGTTTCACATTCTGAGTTTCTTCCCTATAGCTAACATGTACTTCGTGTTGTAAATGGTGCCAGAACCTTGGTTTTCAAAGGTAGCTGAAAACTGCATTGGCGCTGATGTTCTCCCTGAACGTGGAGTTGTCTGCATTTCAAAGGAGCAGCTAGATCATTACTTTGTGTGGAATACTCAATAAGCTGCATTTCAGCGCATTGTGTTTTTCTTCCCTATAGCTAACATATACTTCGTGTTGTAAATGGTGCCAGAACCTTGGTTTTCAAAGGTAGCTGAAAACTGCATTGGCGCTGATGTTCTCTCTGAACGTGGAGTTGTCTGCAATTCAAAGGAGCAGCTAGATCATTACTTTGTGCGGAATACTCAATAAGCTGCATTTCAGCGCATTGTGTTTTATAGACGCTGTGTGAGAAATGTGGGATTTCGTTCGAAGCGGGTTTTCCATTGTGAAGCAGTTTCACATTCTGAGTTTCTTCCCTATAGCTAATATGTACTTAGTGTTGTAAATGGTGCCAGAACCTTGGTTTTCAAAGCTAGCTGAAAACTGCATTGGCGCTGATGTTCTCCCTGAACGTGGAGTTGTCTGCATTTCAAAGGAGCAGCTAGATCATTACTTTGTGTGGAATACTCAATAAGCTGTATTTCAGCGCATTGTGTTTTTCTTCCCTATACCTAACGTATACTTCGTGTTGTAAACGGTGCCAGAACATTGGTTTTCAAAGGTAGCTGAAAACTGCATTGGTGCAGATGTTCTCGTTGAATGTGGAGTTGTCTGCAATTCAAAGGAGCAGCTAGATCATTACTTTGTGCGGAATACTCAATAAGCTGCATTTCAGCCCATTGTGTTTTTCTTCCCTATAGCTAACATGTATTTCGTGTTGTAAATGGTGCCAGAACCTTTGTTTTCAAAGCTAGCTGAAAACTGCGTTGGCTCTGATGTTCTCACTGAACGTGGAATGGAATGCATTTCAAAGGAGCAGCTAGATCATTACTTTGTGCGGAATACTCAATAAGCTGCATTTCAGCGCATTGTGTTTTACAGATGCTGTGTGAGAAATGAGGGCTTTCGTTTGAATTGGGGTTTCCATTGTGAAACAGTTTCACATTCTGAGTTTCTTCCCTATAGCTAACATGTATTTCGTGTTGTAAATGGTGCCAGAACCTTGGTTTTCGAAGGTAGCTGAAAACTGCATTGGCTCTGATGTTCTCCCTGATCCTGGAGTTGTCTGCATTTCAAAGGAGCAGCTAGATCGTTACTTTGTGAGGAATACTCAATAAGCTGCATTTCAGCGCATTGTGTTTTTCCTCCCTATAGCTAACATGTACTTCTTTTGTAAATCGTGCCAGAACCTTGGTTTTCAAAGGTAGCTGAAAACTGCGTTGGCGCTGATGTTCTCATTGAACGAGAAGTTGTCTGCAATTCAAAGGAGCAGCTAGATCATTACTTTGTGCGGAATACTCAATAAGCTGCATTTCAGCGCATTGTGTTTTATACACGCGTTTTGAGAAACGTGGGATTTCGTTCGAAGCGGGTTTTCCATTGTGAAGCAGTTTCATATTCTGAGTTTCTTCCCTATAGCTAACATGTATTTCGTGCTCTAAATAGTGCCAGAACCTTGGTTTTCGAAGGTAGCTGAAAACTGGATTGGCGCATATGTTCTCCCTGAACGTGGAGTTGTCTGCATTTCAAGGGAGCAGCTAGATCATTACTTTGTGTGGAATACTCAATAAGCTGTATTTCAGCGCATTGTGTTTTTCTTCCCTATAGCTAACATATACTTCGTGTTGTAAATGGTGCCAGAATCTTGGTTTTCAAAGGTAGCTGAAAACTGCGTTGGCTCTGATGTTCTAACTGAACGTGGAATGGAATGTATTTCAAAGGAGCAGCTAGATCATTACTTTGTGTGGAATACTCAATAAGCTGCATTTCAGCGCATTGTGTTTTTCTTCCCTATAGCTAACATATACTTCGTGTTGTAAATGGTGCCAGAACCTTGGTTTTCAAAGGTAGCTGAAAACTGCGTTGGCTCTGATGTTCTCACTGAACGTGGATTGGAATGCATTTCAAAGGAGCAGCTAGATCATTACTTTGTGCGCAATACTCCATAAGCTGCATTTCAGCGCATTGTGTTTTATAGAGGCGATTTGAGAAACGTGGGATTTCGTTCGAAGTGGGATTTCTATTGTGATTCAGTTTCACATTCTGAGTTTCTTCCCTATTGCTAATATGTACTTAGTGTTGTAAATGGTGCTAGAACCTTGGTTTTCAAAGCTAGCTGAAAACTGCATTGGCGCTGATGTTCTCCCTGAACGTGGAGTTGTCTGCATTTCACAGGAGCAGCTAGATCATTACTTTGTGTGGAATACTCAGTAAGCTGCATTTCAGCGCATTGTGTTTTTCTTCCCTATAGCTAATATGTACTTAGTGTTGTAGATGTGCCACAACCATGGTTTTCAAAGCTAGCTGAAAACTGCGTTGGCGCTGATGTTCTCTTTGAACGTGGAGTTGTGTGCATTTCAAAGGTGCAGCTAGATCATTACTTTGTGCGGAATACTCAATAAGCTGCTTTTCAGCGCATTGTGTTTTTCTTCCCTATAGCTAATATGTACTTAGTGTTGTAAATGGTGTCGAACCTTGGTTTTCAAAGGTAGCTGAAAACTGCATTGGCACTGATGTTCTCGATGAACGAGAAGTTGTCTGCAATTCAAAGGAGCAGCTAGATGATTACTTTGTGCGGAATACTCAAGAAGCTGCATTTCAGCGCATTGTGTTTTATAGACGCGATTTGAGAAACGTGGGATTTCGTTCGAAGCGGGTTTTCCATTGTGATGCAGTTTCACATTCTGAGTTTCTTCCCTATAGCTAATATGTACTTAGTGTTGTAAATGGTGCTAGAACCTTGGTTTTCAAAGGTAGCTGAAAACCAAAATTGGCGCTGATGTTCTCCCTGAACGTGGAGTTGTCTGCAATTCAAAGGAGCAGCTAGATCATTACTTTGTGTGGAATACTCAATAAGCTGCATTTCAGCGCATTGTGTTTTTCTTCCCTATACCTAACATGTGGTTAGTGCTGTAAATTGTGCCAGAACCTTGGTTTTCAAAGCTAGCTGAAAACTGCATTGGTGCATATGTTCTCGTTGAATGTGGAGTTGTCTGCAATTCAAAGGAACAGCTAGATCATTACTTTGTGCATAATACTCAATAAGCTGCATGTCAGCGCATTGTGTTTTTCTTCCCTATAGCTAACATATACTTCGTGTTGTAAATGGTGCCAGAACCTTGGTTTTCAAAGGTAGCGGAAAACTGCATTGGCGCTGATGTTCTCGTTGAATGTGGAGTTATCTCAATTCAAAGGAACAGCTAGATCATTACTTTGTGTGGAATACTCAATAAGCTGCATTTCAGCGCATTGTGTTTTATAGACGCTGTGTAAGATATGTGGGATTTCGTTCGAAGCGGGTTTTCAATTGTGAAGCAGTTTCACAATCTGAGTTTCTTCCCTATAGCTAATATGTACTTAGTGTTGTAAATGGTGCCAGAACCTTGGTTTTCAAAGGTAGCTGAAAACTGCATTGGCGCTGATGTTCTCGCTGAACGTGGAGTTGTCTGCATTTTAAAGGAGCAGTTAGATCATTACTTTGTGTGGAATACTCAATAAGCTGTATTTCAGCGCATTGTGTTTTACAGACGCTGTGTGAGAAATGAGATTTCGTTCGAAGCGGGTTTTCCATTGTGAAGCAGTTTCACATTCTGAGTTTCTTCCCTATTGCTAATATGTACTTAGTGTTGTAAATGGTGCTAGAACCTTGGTTTTCAAAGCTAGCTGAAAACTGCATTGGCGCTGATGTTCTCCCTGAACGTGGAGTTGTCTGCATTTCAAAGGAGCAGCTAGATCATTACTTTGTGCGGAATACTCAATAAGCTGCATTTCAGCCCATTGTGTTTTTCTTCCCTATAGCTAACATGTATTTCGTGTTGTAAATGGTGCCAGAACCTTTGTTTTCAAAGCTAGCTGAAAACTGCATTGGCTCTGATGTTCTCACTGAACGTGGAATGGAATGCATTTCAAAGGAGCAGCTAGATCATTACTTTGTGCGGAATACTCAATAAGCTGCATTTCAGCGCATTGTGTTTTACAGATGCTGTGTGAGAAATGAGGGCTTTCGTTTGAATTGGGGTTTCCATTGTGAAACAGTTTCACATTCTGAGTTTCTTCCCTATAGCTAACATGTACTTCGTGTTGTAAATGGTGCCAGAACCTTGGTTTTCGAAGGTAGCTGAAAACTGCATTGGCTCTGATGTTCTCCCTGATCCTGGAGTTGTCTGCATTTCAAAGGAGCAGCTAGATCGTTACTTTGTGAGGAATACTCAATAAGCTGCATTTCAGCGCATTGTGTTTTTCCTCCCTATAGCTAACATGTACTTCTTTTGTAAATCGTGCCAGAACCTTGGTTTTCAAAGGTAGCTGAAAACTGCGTTGGCGCTGATGTTCTCTCTGAACGAGAAGATGTCTGCAATTCAAAGGAGCAGCTAGATCATTACTTTGTGCGGAATACTCAATAAGCTGCATTTCAGCGCATTGTGTTTTATACACGCGTTTTGAGAAACGTGGGATTTCGTTCGAAGCGGGTTTTCCATTGTGAAGCAGTTTCATATTCTGAGTTTCTTCCCTATAGCTAACATGTATTTCGTGCTCTAAATAGTGCCAGAACCTTGGTTTTCAAAGCTAGCTGAAAACTGGATTGGCGCTGATGTTCTCCCTGAACGTGGAGTTGTCTGTATTTCACAGGAGCAGCTAGATCATTACTTTGTGTGGAATACTCAATAAGCTGTATTTCAGCGCATTGTGTTTTTCTTCCCTATAGCTAACATATACTTCGTGTTGTAAATGGTGCCAGAACCTTGGTTTTCAAAGGTAGCTGAAAACTGCGTTGGCTCTGATGTTCTAACTGAACGTGGAATGGAATGTATTTCAAAGGAGCAGCTAGATCATTACTTTGTGCGCAATACTCCATAAGCTGCATTTCAGCGCATTGTGTTTTATAGAGGCGATTTGAGAAACGTGGGATTTCGTTCGAAGTGGGATTTCTATTGTGATTCAGTTTCACATTCTGAGTTTCTTCCCTATTGCTAATATGTACTTAGTGTTGTAAATGGTGCTAGAACCTTGGTTTTCAAAGCTAGCTGAAAACTGCATTGGCGCTGATGTTCTCCCTGAACGTGGAGTTGTCTGCATTTCACAGGAGCAGCTAGATCATTACTTTGTGTGGAATACTCAATAAGCTGCATTTCAGCGCATTGTGTTTTTCTTCCCTATACCTAACATGTACTTAGTGCTGTAAATGGTGCCAGAACCTTGGTTTTCAAAGGTAGCTGAAAACTGCATTGGTGCAGATGTTTCTCGTTGAATGTGGAGTTGTCTGCATTTCACAGGAGCAGCTAGATCATTACTTTGTGTGGAATACTCAATAAGCTGCATTTCAGCGCATTGTGTTTTTCTTCCCTATAGCTAATAGTGTACTTCAGTGTTGTAAATGGTGCCATAACATTGGTTTTCAAAGCTAGCTGAAAACTGCGTTGGCGCTGATGTTCTCGATGAACGTGGAGTTGTCTGCATTTCACAGGAGCAGCTAGATCATTACTTTGTGCGGAATACTCAATAAGCTGCATTTCAGCGCATTGTGTTTTTCTTCCCTATAGCTAATATGTACTTAGTGTTGTAGATGTGCCACAACCTTGGTTTTCAAAGGTAGCTGAAAACTGCATTGGCGCTGATGTTCTCGTTGAATGTGGAGTTATCTCAATTCAAAGGAGCAGCTAGATCATTACTTTGTGCGGAATACTCAATAAGCTGCATTTCAGCGCATTGTGTTTTATAGACGCGATTTGAGAAACGTGGGATTTCGTTCGAAGCGGGTTTTCCATTGTGATGCAGTTTCACATTCTGAGTTTCTTCCCTATAGCTAATATGTACTTAGTGTTGTAAATGGTGCTAGAACCTTGGTTTTCAAAGGTAGCTGAAAACCAAATTGGCGCTGATGTTCTCCCTGAACGTGGAGTTGTCTGCAATTCAAAGGAGCAGCTAGATCATTACTTTGTGTGGAATACTCAATAAGCTGCATTTCAGCGCATTGTGTTTTTCTTCCCTATACCTAACATGTGGTTAGTGCTGTAAATTGTGCCAGAACCTTGGTTTTCAAAGCTAGCTGAAAACTGCATTGGTGCATATGTTCTCGTTGAATGTGGAGTTGTCTGCAATTCAAAGGAACAGCTAGATCATTACTTTGTGCATAATACTCAATAAGCTGCATGTCAGCGCATTGTGTTTTTCTTCCCTATAGCTAACATATACTTCGTGTTGTAAATGGTGCCAGAACCTTGGTTTTCAAAGGTAGCTGAAAACTGCATTGGCGCTGATGTTCTCGTTGAATGTGGAGTTGTCTGCAATTCAAAGGAGCAGCTAGATCATTACTTTGTGCGGAATACTCAATAAGCTGCATTTCAGCCCATTGTGTTTTTCTTCCCTATAGCTAACATGTATTTCGTGTTGTAAATGGTGCCAGAACCTTGGTTTTCAAAGCTAGCTGAAAACTGCATTGGCTCTGATGTTCTCACTGAACGTGGAATGGAATGCATTTCAAAGGAGCAGCTAGATCATTACTTTGTGCGGAATACTCAATAAGCTGCATTTCAGCGCATTGTGTTTTACAGATGCTGTGTGAGAAATGAGGGCTTTCGTTTGAATTGGGGTTTCCATTGTGAAACAGTTTCACATTCTGAGTTTCTTCCCTATAGCTAACATGTACTTCGTGTTGTAAATGGTGCCAGAACCTTGGTTTTCAAAGGTAGCTGAAAACTGCATTGGCTCTGATGTTCTCCCTGATCCTGGAGTTGTCTGCATTTCAAAGGAGCAGCTAGATCGTTACTTTGTGAGGAATACTCAATAAGCTGCATTTCAGCGCATTGTGTTTTTCCTCCCTATAGCTAACATGTACTTCTTTTGTAAATCGTGCCAGAACCTTGGTTTTCAAAGGTAGCTGAAAACTGCATTGGCGCTGATGTTCTCTCTGAACGTGGAGTTGTCTGCAATTCAAAGGAGCAGCTAGATCATTACTTTGTGCGGAATACTCAATAAGCTGCATTTCAGCGCATTGTGTTTTATACACGCGTTTTGAGAAACGTGGGATTTCGTTCGAAGCGGGTTTTCCATTGTGAAGCAGTTTCATATTCTGAGTTTCTTCCCTATAGCTAACATGTATTTCGTGCTCTAAATAGTGCCAGAACCTTGGTTTTCAAAGCTAGCTGAAAACTGCATTGGCGCTGATGTTCTCCCTGAACGTGGAGTTGTCTGCATTTCAAAGGAGCAGCTAGATCATTACTTTGTGTGGAATACTCAATAAGCTGTATTTCAGCGCATTGTGTTTTTCTTCCCTATAGCTAACATATACTTCGTGTTGTAAATGGTGCCAGAACCTTGGTTTTCAAAGGTAGCTGAAAACTGCGTTGGCTCTGATGTTCTCACTGAACGTGGAATGGAATGCATTTCAAAGGAGCAGCTAGATCATTACTTTGTGCGGAATACTCAATAAGCTGCATTTCAGCGCATTGTGTTTTATAGAGGCGATTTGAGAAACGTGGGATTTCGTTCGAAGTGGGATTTCAATTGTGATTCAGTTTCACATTCTGAGTTTCTTCCCTATAGCTAATATGTACTTAGTGTTGTAAATGGTGCCAGAACCTTGGTTTTCAAAGCTAGCTGAAAACTGCATTGGCGCTGATGTTCTCCCTGAACGTGGAGTTGTCTGCATTTCAAAGGAGCAGCTAGATCATTACTTTGTGTGGAATACTCAATAAGCTGCATTTCAGCGCATTGTGTTTTTCTTCCCTATACCTAACATGTACTTCGTGTTGTAAATGGTGCCAGAACCTTGGTTTTCAAAGGTAGCTGAAAACTGCATTGGTGCAGATGTTCTCGTTGAATGTGGAGTTGTCTGCATTTCAAAGGAGCAGCTAGATCATTACTTTGTGTGGAATACTCAATAAGCTGCATTTCAGCGCATTGTGTTTTTCTTCCCTATAGCTAACATGTACTTCGTGTTGTAAATGGTGCCAGAACCTTGGTTTTCAAAGCTAGCTGAAAACTGCGTTGGCGCTGATGTTCTCGATGAACGTGGAGTTGTCTGCATTTCACAGGAGCAGCTAGATCATTACTTTGTGCGGAATACTCAATAAGCTGCATTTCAGCGCATTGTGTTTTTCTTCCCTATAGCTAATATGTACTTAGTGTTGTAAATGTGCCAGAACCTTGGTTTTCAAAGGTAGCTGAAAACTGCATTGGCGCTGATGTTCTCGTTGAACGTGGAGTTGTCTGCATTTCAAAGGAGCAGCTAGATCATTACTTTGTGCGGAATACTCAATAAGCTGCATTTCAGCGCATTGTGTTTTATAGACGCGATTTGAGAAACGTGGGATTTCGTTCGAAGCGGGTTTTCCATTGTGATGCAGTTTCACATTCTGAGTTTCTTCCCTATAGCTAATATGTACTTAGTGTTGTAAATGGTGCCAGAACCTTGGTTTTCAAAGGTAGCTGAAAACTGCATTGGCGCTGATGTTCTCCCTGAACGTGGAGTTGTCTGCATTTCACAGGAGCAGCTAGATCATTACTTTGTGTGGAATACTCAATAAGCTGTATTTCAGCGCATTGTGTTTTTCTTCCCTATAGCTAACATATACTTCGTGTTGTAAATGGTGCCAGAACCTTGGTTTTCAAAGGTAGCTGAAAACTGCATTGGCGCTGATGTTCTCTTTGAAGGTGGAGTTGTCTGCATTTCAAAGGAGCAGCTAGATCATTACTTTGTGCGGAATACTCAATAAGCTGCATTTCAGCGCATTGTGTTTTTCTTCCCTATACCTAACATGTACTTCGTGTTGTAAATGGTGCCAGAACCTTGGTTTTCAAAGGTAGCTGAAAACTGCGTTGGCTCTGATGTTCTCACTGAACGTGGAATGGAATGCATTTCAAAGGAGCAGCTAGATCATTACTTTGTGCGGAATACTCAATAAGCTGCATTTCAGCGCATTGTGTTTTATAGACGCTTGTAAGAAATGTGGAATTTCGTTCGAAGCGGGTTTTCCATTGTGATGCAGTTTCACATTCTGAGTTTCTTCCCTATAGCTAATATGTACTTAGTGTTGTAAATGGTGCCAGAACCTTGGTTTTCAAAGGTAGCTGAAAACTGCATTGGCGCTGATGTTCTCCCTGAACGTGGAGTTGTCTGCATTTCAAAGGAGCAGCTAGATCATTACTTTGTGTGGAATACTCAATAAGCTGCATTTCAGCGCATTGTGTTTTATAGACGCTGTGTGAGAAATGTGGGATTTCGTTCGAAGAGGGTTTTCCATTGTGATTCAGTTTCACATTCTGAGTTTCTTCCCTATAGCTAATATGTACTTAGTGTTGTAAATGGTGCCAGAACCTTGGTTTTCAAAGCTAGCTGAAAACTGCATTGGCGCTGATGTTCTCCCTGAACGTGGAGTTGTCTGCATTTCACAGGAGCAGCTAGATCATTACTTTGTGTGGAATACTCAATAAGCTGCATTTCAGCGCATTGTGTTTTTCTTCCCTATAGCTAACATGTACTTCGTGTTGTAAATGGTGCCAGAACCTTGGTTTTCAAAGGTAGCTGAAAACTGCATTGGCGCTGATGTTCTCGTTGAACGTGGAGTTGTCTGCATTTCAAAGGAGCAGCTAGATCATTACTTTGTGTGGAATACTCAATAAGCTGCATTTCAGCGCATTGTGTTTTATAGACGCTGTGTGAGAAATGTGGGATTTCGTTCGAAGCGGGTTTTCCATTGTGAAGCAGTTTCACATTCTGAGTTTCTTCCCTATAGCTAATATGTACTTAGTGTTGTAAATGGTGCCAGAACCTTGGTTTTCAAAGCTAGCTGAAAACTGCATTGGCGCTGATGTTCTCGCTGAACGTGGAGTTGTCTGCATTTCAAAGGAGCAGCTAGATCATTACTTTGTGTGGAATACTCAATAAGCTGTATTTCAGCGCATTGTGTTTTTCTTCCCTATACCTAACATGTACTTCGTGTTGTAAATGGTGCCAGAACCTTGGTTTTCAAAGGTAGCTGAAAACTGCGTTGGCTCTGCTGTTCTCACTGAACGTGGAGTTGTCTGCAATTCAAAGGAGCAGCTAGATCATTACTTTGTGCGGAATACTCAATAAGCTGCATTTAAGCACATTGTGTTTTTCTTCGCTATAGCTAACATGTACTTCGTGTTGTAAATGGTGCCAGAACCTTGGTTTTCAAAGGTAGCTGAAAACTGCATTGGCGCTGATGTTCTCGCTGAACGTGGAGTTGTCTGCATTTCACAGGAGCAGCTAGATCATTACTTTGTGTGGAATACTCAATAAGCTGCATTTCAGCGCATTGTGTTTTTCTTCCCTATAGCTAAAGTGTACTTCGTGTTGTAAATGGTGCCAGAACATTGGTTTTCAAAGCTAGCTGAAAACTGCGTTGGCGCTGATGTTCTCCCTGAACGTGGAGTTGTCTGCATTTCAAAGGAGCAGCTAGATCATTACTTTGTGTGGAATACTCAATAAGCTGCATTTCAGCGCATTGTGTTTTATAGACGCTGTGTGAGAAATGTGGGATTTCGTTCGAAGCGGGTTTTCAATTGTGATTCAGTTTCACATTCTGAGTTTCTTCCCTATAGCTAATATGTACTTAGTGTTGTAAATGGTGCCAGAACCTTGGTTTTCAAAGCTAGCTGAAAACTGCATTGGCGCTGATGTTCTCCCTGAACGTGGAGTTGTCTGCATTTCACAGGAGCAGCTAGATCATTACTTTGTGTGGAATACTCAATAAGCTGTATTTCAGCGCATTGTGTTTTTCTTCCCTATAGCTAACATATACTTCGTGTTGTAAATGGTGCCAGAACCTTGGTTTTCAAAGGTAGCTGAAAACTGCATTGGCGCTGATGTTCTCATTGAACGTGGAGTTGTCTGCATTTCAAAGGAGCAGCTAGATCATTACTTTGTGTGGAATACTCAATAAGCTGCATTTCAGCGCATTGTGTTTTTCTTCCCTATACCTAACATGTACTTAGTGCTGTAAATTGTGCCAGAACCTTGGTTTTCAAAGGTAGCTGAAAACTGCGTTGGCTCTGATGTTCTCACTGAACGTGGAATGGAATGCATTTCAAAGGAGCAGCTAGATCATTACTTTGTGCGGAATACTCAATAAGCTGCATTTCAGCGCATTGTGTTTTATAGACGCTGTGTAAGAAATGTGGAATTTCGTTCGAAGCGGGTTTTCCATTGTGATGCAGTTTCACATTCTGAGTTTCTTCCCTATAGTTAATATGTACTTAGTGTTGTAAATGGTGCCAGAACCTTGGTTTTCGAAGGTAGCTGAAAACTACATTGGCGCTGATGTTCTCGATGAACGAGAAGTTGTCTGCATTTCAAAGGAGCAGCTAGATCATTACTTTGTGTGGAATACTCAATAAGCTGCATTTCAGCGCATTGTGTTTTATAGACACTGTGTAAAAATGTGGGATTTCGTTCGAAGAGGGTTTTCAATTGTGATTCAGTTTCACATTCTGAGTTTCTTCCCTATAGCTAATATGTACTTAGTGTTGTAAATGGTGCCAGAATCTTGGTTTTCAAAGCTAGCTGAAAACTGCATTGGCGCTGATGTTCTCCCTGAACGTGGAGTTGTCTGCATTTCACAGGAGCAGCTAGATCATTACTTTGTGTGGAATACTCAATAAGCTGTATTTCAGCGCATTGTGTTTTTCTTCCCTATAGCTAACATATACTTCGTGTTGTAAATGGTGCCAGAACCTTGGTTTTCAAAGGTAGCTGAAAACTGCGTTGGCGCTGATGTTCTCCCTGAACGTGGAGTTGTCTGCATTTCACAGGAGCAGCTAGATCATTACTTTGTGTGGAATACTCAATAAGCTGCATTTCAGCGCATTGTGTTTTATAGAGGCGATTTGAGAAACGTGGGATTTCGTTCGAAGTGGGTTTTCAATTGTGATTCAGTTTCACATTCTGAGTTTCTTCCCTATAGCTAACATGTACTTAGTGTTGTAAATGGTGCCAGAACCTTGGTTTTCAAAGCTAGCTGAAAACTGCATTGGTGCTGATGTTCTCGTTGAACGTGGAGTTGTCTGCATTTCAAAGGTGCAGCTACATCATTACTTTGTGTGGAATACTCAATAAGCTGTATTTCAGCGCATTGTGTTTTTCTTCCCTATACCTAACATGTACTTAGTGCTGTAAATGGTGCCAGAACCTTGGTTTTCAAAGGTAGCTGAAAACTGCATTGGTGCAGATGTTCTCGTTGAATGTGGAGTTGTCTGCAATTCAAAGGAGCAGCTAAATCATTACTTTGTGCTAACACTCAATAAGCTGCATTTCAGCGCATTGTGTTTTTCTTCCCTATAGCTAACTTGTACTTCGTGTTGTAAATGGTGCCAGAACATTGGTTTTCAAAGCTAGCTGAAAACTGCGTTGGCGCTGATGTTCTCGCTGAACGTGGAGTTGTCTGCATTTCAAAGGAGCAGCTAGATCATTACTTTGTGTGGAATACTCAATAAGCTGCATTTCAGCGCATTGTGTTTTACTAGACGCTGTGTGAGAAATGAGATTTCGTTCGAAGCGGGTTTTCCATTGTGAAGCAGTTTCACATTCTGAGTTTCTTCCCTATAGCTAATATGTACTTAGTGTTGTAAATGGTGCCAGAACCTTGGTTTTCAAAGCTAGCTGAAAACTGCATTGGCGCTGATGTTCTCCCTGAACGTGGAGTTGTCTGCATTTCAAAGGAGCAGCTAGATCATTACTTTGGAATACTCAATAAGCTGTATTTCAGCGCATTGTGTTTTTCTTCCCTATACCTAACGTATACTTCGTGTTGTAAACGGTGCCAGAACCTTGGTTTTCAAAGGTAGCTGAAAACTGCGTTGGCTCTGATGTTCTCACTGAACGTGGAATGGAATGCATTTCACAGGAGCAGCTAGATCATTACTTTATGTGGAATACTCAATAAGCTGCATTTCAGCGCATTGTGTTTTTCTTCCCTACAGCTAACATGTACTTCGTGTTGTAAATGGTGCCAGAACCTTGGTTTTCAAAGGTAGCTGAAAACTACATTGGCGCTGATGTTCTCGATGAACATGGAGTTGTCTGCATTTCACAGGAGCAGCTAGATCATTACTTTGTGTGGAATACTCAAGAAGCTGCATTTCAGCGCATTGTGTTTTACAGATGCTGTGTGAGAAATGAGGGCTTTCGTTTGAATTGGGGTTTCCATTGTGAAGCAGTTTCACATTCTGAGTTTCTTCCCTATAGCTAATATGTACTTAGTTTTGTAAATGGTGCCAGAATCTTGGTTTTCAAAGCTAGCTGAAAACTGCATTGGCGCTGATGTTCTCCCTGAACGTGGAGTTGTCTGCATTTCACAGGAGCAGCTAGATCATTACTTTGTGTGGAATACTCAATAAGCTGTATTTCAGCGCATTGTGTTTTTCTTCCCTACAGCTAACATATACTTCGTGTTGTAAATGGTGCCAGAACCTTGGTTTTCAAAGGTAGCTGAAAACTGCATTGGCGCTGATGTTCTCACTGAACGTGGAGTTGTCTGCATTTCACAGGAGCAGCTAGATCATTACTTTGTGTGGAATACTCAATAAGCTGCATTTCAGCGCATTGTTTTATAGACGTTTAGAATGGGTTCGTTCGAGGGTTTTCAATGTATTCAGTTCACATCTGAGTTTCTTCCCTAACTAATATGTACTTAGTGTTGTAAATGGTGCCAGAACTTGGTTTTCAAAGCTAGCTGAAAACTGCGTTGGCGCTGATGTTCTCGCTGAACGTGGAGTTGTCTGCATTTCAAAGGAGCAGCTAGATCATTACTTTGTGTGGAATACTCAATAAGCTGCATTTCAGCGCATTGTGTTTTACAGACGCTGTGTGAGAAATGAGATTTCGTTCGAAGCGGGTTTTCCATTGTGAAGCAGTTTCACATTCTGAGTTTCTTCCCTATTGCTAATATGTACTTAGTGTTGTAAATGGTGCCAGAACCTTGGTTTTCAAAGCTAGCTGAAAACTGCATTGGCGTTGATGTTCTCCCTGAACGTGGAGTTGTCTGCATTTCAAAGGAGCAGCTAGATCATTACTTTGGAATACTCAATAAGATGTATTTCAGCGCATTGTGTTTTTCTTCCCTATACCTAACGTATACTTCGTGTTGTAAACGGTGCCAGAACCTTGGTTTTCAAAGGTAGCTGAAAACTGCGTTGGCTCTGATGTTCTCACTGAACGTGGAATGGAATGCATTTCACAGGAGCAGCTAGATCATTACTTTATGTGGAATACTCAATAAGCTGTATTTCAGCGCATTGTGTTTTTCTTCCCTACAGCTAACATGTATTTCGTGTTGTAAATGGTGCCAGAACCTTGGTTTTCAAAGGTAGCTGAAAACTACATTGGCGCTGATGTTCTCGCTGAACGTGGTTTTGTCTGCATTTCACAGGAGCAGCTAGATCATTACTTTGTGTGGAATACTCAATAAGCTGCATTTCAGCGCATTGTGTTTTTCTTCACTATGGCTAAAGTGTACTTCGTGTTGTAAATGGTGCCAGAACATTTGTTTTCAAAGCTAGCTGAAAACTGCGTTGGCGCTGATGTTCTCCCTGAACGTGGAGTTGTCTGCATTTCAAAGGAGCAGCTAGATCATTACTTTGTGTGGAATACTCAATAAGCTGCATTTCAGCGCATTGTGTTTTATAGACACTGTGTAAGAAATGTGGGATTTCGTTCGAAGAGGGTTTTCAATTGTGATTCAGTTTCACATTCTGAGTTTCTTCCCTATAGCTAATATGTACTTAGTGTTGTAAATGGTGCCAGAATCTTGGTTTTCAAAGCTAGCTGAAAACTGCATTGGCCCTGATGTTCTCCCTGAACGTGGAGTTGTCTGCATTTCACAGGAGAAGCTAGATCATTACTTTATGTGGAATACTCAATAAGCTGTATTTCAGCGCATTGTGTTTTTCTTCCCTACAGCTAACATATACTTCGTGTTGTAAATGGTGCCAGAACCTTGGTTTTCAAAGGTAGCTGAAAACTGCATTGGCGCTGATGTTCTCATTGAACGTGGAGTTGTCTGCATTACAAAGGTGCAGCTAGATCATTACTTTGTGTGGAATACTCAATAAGCTGCATTACAGCGCATTGTGTTTTTCTTCCCTATACCTAACATGTACTTAGTGCTGTAAATTGTGCCAGAACCTTGGTTTTCAAAGGTAGCTGAAAACTGCGTTGGCTCTGATGTTCTCACTGAACGTGGAATGGAATGCATTTCAAAGGAGCAGCTAGATCATTACTTTGTGCGGAATACTCAATAAGCTGCATTTCAGCGCATTGTGTTTTATAGACGCTGTGTAAGAAATGTGGAATTTCGTTCGAAGCGGGTTTTCCATTGTGATGCAGTTTCACATTCTGAGTTTCTTCCCTATAGTTAATATGTACTTAGTGTTGTAAATGGTGCCAGAACCTTGGTTTTCAAAGGTAGCTGAAAACTACATTGGCGCTGATGTTCTCGATGAACGAGAAGTTGTCTGCATTTCAAAGGAGCAGCTAGATCATTACTTTGTGTGGAATACTCAATAAGCTGCATTTCAGCGCATTGTGTTTTATAGACACTGTGTAAGAAATGTGGGATTTCGTTCGAAGAGGGTTTTCAATTGTGATTCAGTTTCACATTCTGAGTTTCTTCCCTATAGCTAATATGTACTTAGTGTTGTAAATGGTGCCAGAATCTTGGTTTTCAAAGCTAGCTGAAAACTGCATTGGCCCTGATGTTCTCCCTGAACGTGGAGTTGTCTGCATTTCACAGGAGCAGCTAGATCATTACTTTATGTGGAATACTCAATAAGCTGTATTTCAGCGCATTGTGTTTTTCTTCCCTACAGCTAACATATACTTCGTGTTGTAAATGGTGCCAGAACCTTGGTTTTCAAAGGTAGCTGAAAACTGCATTGGCGCTGATGTTCTCCCTGAACGTGGAGTTGTCTGCATTTCACAGGAGCAGCTAGATCATTACTTTGTGTGGAATACTCAATAAGCTGCATTTCAGCGCATTGAGTTTTATAGAGGCGATTTGAGAAACGTGGGATTTCGTTTGAAGTGGGTTTTCAATTGTGATTCAGTTTCACATTCTGAGTTTCTTCCCTATAGCTAACATGTACTTAGTGTTGTAAATGGTGCCAGAACCTTGGTTTTCAAAGCTAGCTGAAAACTGCATTGGCGCTGATGTTCTCGTTGAACGTGGAGTTGTCTGCATTTCAAAGGAGCAGCTAGATCATTACTTTGTGTGGAATACTCAATAAGCTGCATTTCAGCGCATTGTGTTTTTCTTCCCTATACCTAACATGTACTTAGTGCTGTAAATGGTGCCAGAACCTTGGTTTTCAAAGGTAGCTGAAAACTGCATTGGTGCAGATGTTCTCGTTGAATGTGGAGTTGTCTGCAATTCAAAGGAGCAGCTAAATCATTACTTTGTGCATAACACTCAATAAGCTGCATTTCAGCGCATTGTGTTTTTCTTCCCTATAGCTAATGTGTACTTCATGATGTAAATGGTGCCAGAACCTTGGTTTTCAAAGCTAGCTGAAAACTGCGTTGGCGCTGATGTACTCGCTGAACGTGGAGTTGTCTGCATTTTAAAGGAGCAGCTAGATCATTACTTTGTGTGGAATACTCAATAAGCTGCATTTCAGCGCATTGTGTTTTACTGACGCTGTGTGAGAAATGAGATTTCGTTCGAAGCGGGTTTTCCATTGTGAAGCAGTTTCACATTCTGAGTTTCTTCCCTATTGCTAATATGTACTTAGTGTTGTAAATGGTGCCAGAACCTTGGTTTTCAAAGCTAGCTGAAAACTGCATTGGCGTTGATGTTCTCCCTGAACGTGGAGTTGTCTGCATTTCAAAGGAGCAGCTAGATCATTACTTTGGAATACTCAATAAGATGTATTTCAGCGCATTGTGTTTTTCTTCCCTATACCTAACGTATACTTCGTGTTGTAAACGGTGCCAGAACCTTGGTTTTCAAAGGTAGCTGAAAACTGCGTTGGCTCTGATGTTCTCACTGAACGTGGAATGGAATGCATTTCACAGGAGCAGCTAGATCATTACTTTGTGTGGAATACTCAATAAGCTGTATTTCAGCGCATTGTGTTTTTCTTCCCTATAGCTAACATGTACTTCGTGTTGTAAATGGTGCCAGAACCTTGGTTTTCAAAGGTAGCTGAAAACTGCATTGGCGCTGATGTTCTCGATGAACGAGAAGTTGTCTGCATTTCAAAGGAGCAGCTAGATCATTACTTTGTGTGGAATACTCAAGAAGCTGCATTTCAGCGCATTGTGTTTTACAGATTCTGTGTGAGAAATGAGGGCTTTCGTTTGAATTGGGGTTTCCATTGTGAAGCAGTTTCACATTCTGAGTTTCTTCCCTATAGCTAATATGTACTTAGTGTTGTAAATGGTGCCAGAATCTTGGTTTTCAAAGCTAGCTGAAAACTGCATTGGCGCTGATGTTCTCCCTGAACGTGGAGTTGTCTGCATTTCACAGGAGCAGCTAGATCATTACTTTGTGTGGAATACTCAATAAGCTGTATTTCAGCGCATTGTGTTTTTCTTCCCTACAGCTAACATATACTTCGTGTTGTAAATGGTGCCAGAACCTTGGTTTTCAAAGGTAGCTGAAAACTGCATTGGCGCTGATGTTCTCATTGAACGTGGAGTTGTCTGCATTACAAAGGTGCAGCTAGATCATTACTTTGTGTGGAATACTCAATAAGCTGCATTTCAGCGCATTGTGTTTTTCTTCCCTATACCTAACATGTACTTAGTGCTGTAAATGGTGCCAGAACCTTGGTTTTCAAAGGTAGCTGAAAACTGCGTTGGCTCTGATGTTCTCACTGAACGTGGAATGGAATGCATTTCAAAGGAGCAGCTAGATCATTACTTTGTGCGGAATACTCAATAAGCTGCATTTCAGCGCATTGTGTTTTATAGACGCTGTGTAAGAAATGTGGAATTTCGTTCGAAGCGGGTTTTCCATTGTGATGCAGTTTCACATTCTGAGTTTCTTCCCTATAGTTAATATGTACTTAGTGTTGTAAATGGTGCCAGAACCTTGGTTTTCAAAGGTAGCTGAAAACTACATTGGCGCTGATGTTCTCGATGAACGAGAAGTTGTCTGCATTTCAATGGAGCAGCTAGATCATTACTTTGTGTGGAATACTCAAGAAGCTGCATTTCAGCGCATTGTGTTTTACAGATGCTGTGTGAGAAATGAGGGCTTTCGTTTGAATTGGGGTTTCCATTGTGAAGCAGTTTCACATTTTGAGTTTCTTCCCTATAGCTAATATGTACTTAGTGTTGTAAATGGTGCCAGAACCTTGGTTTTCAAAGCTAGCTGAAACCTGGATTGGCGCTGATGTTCTCGCTGAACGTGGTTTTGTCTGCATTTCACAGGAGCAGCTAGATCATTACTTTGTGTGGAATACTCAATAAGCTGCATTTCAGCGCATTGTGTTTTTCTTCACTATGGCTAACGTGTACTTCGTGTTGTAAATGGTGCCAGAACCTTGGTTTTCAAAGGTAGCTGAAAACTGCGTTGGCTCTGATGTTCTCACTGAACGTGGAATGGAATGCATTTCAAAGGAGCAGCTAGATCATTA
The DNA here is from genome assembly GCF_017591425.1 of Ochotona curzoniae. NCBI lineage: Eukaryota > Metazoa > Chordata > Mammalia > Lagomorpha > Ochotonidae > Ochotona > Ochotona curzoniae. Next base: position 41,281 of record NW_024465410.1, read on the forward strand.
CTTTGTGCGGAATACTCAATAAGCTGCATTTCAGCGCATTGTGTTTTATAGAGGCGATTTGAGAAACGTGGGATTTCGTTCGAAGTGGGTTTTCAATTGTGATTCAGTTTCACATTCTGAGTTTCTTCCCTATAGCTAATATGTACTTAGTGTTGTAAATGGTGCCAGAATCTTGGTTTTCAAAGCTAGCTGAAAACTGCATTGGCCCTGATGTTCTCCCTGAACGTGGAGTTGTCTGCATTTCACAGGAGCAGCTAGATCATTACTTTGTGTGGAATACTCAATAAGCTGTATTTCAGCGCATTGTGTTTTTCTTCCCTACAGCTAACATATACTTCGTGTTGTAAATGGTGCCAGAACCTTGGTTTTCAAAGGTAGCTGAAAACTGCGTTGGCTCTGATGTTCTCACTGAACGTGGAATGGTCTGCATTTCAAAGGAGCAGCTAGATCATTACTTTGTGCGGAATACTCAATAAGCTGCATTTCAGCGCATTGTGTTTTTCTTCCCTTTGGCTAACATATACTTCGTGTTGTAAATGGTGCCAGAACCTTGGTTTTCAAAGGTAGCTGAAAACTGGATTGGCGCTGATGTTCTCGCTGAACGTGGAGTTGTCTGCATTTCACAGGAGCAGCTAGATCATTACTTTGTGTGGAATACTCAATAAGCTGCATTTCAGCGCATTGTGTTTTATAGACGCTGTGTAAGAAATGTGGGATTTCGTTCGAAGCGGGTTTTTCATTGTGATGCAGTTTCACATTCTGAGTTTCTTCCCTATAGCTAATATGTACTTAGTGTTGTAAATGGTGCCAGAACCTTGGTTTTCAAAGGTAGCTGAAAACTGCATTGGCGCTGATGTTCTCGCTGAACGTGGAGTTGTCTGCATTTCAAAGGAGCAGCTAGATCATTACTTTGTGTGGAATACTCAATAAGCTGCATTTCAGCGCATTGTGTTTTTCTTCCCTATAGCTAACATGTACTTAGTGTTGTAAATCTTGCCAGAACCTTGGTTTTCAAAGATAGCTGAAAACTGCATTGGTGCTGATGTTCTCGTTGAATGTGGAGTTGTCTGCATTTCAAAGGAGCAGCTAGATCATTACTTTGTGCGGAATACTCAATAAGCTGCATTTCAGCGCATTGTGTTTTTCTTCCCTATAGCTAACATATACTTCGTGTTGTAAATGGTGCCAGAACCTTGGTTTTCAAAGGTAGCTGAAAACTGCATTGGCGCTGATGTTCTCATTGAACGTGGAGTTATCTGCATTTCAAAGGAGCAGCTAGATCATTACTTTGTGTGGAATACTCAATAAGCTGCATTTCAGCGCATTGTGTTTTATAGACGCTGTGTAAGAAATGTGGGATTTCGTTCGAAGCGGGTTTTCAATTGTGATGCAGTTTCACATTCTGAGTTTCTTCCCTATAGCTAATATGTACTTAGTGTTGTAAATGGTGCCAGAACCTTGGTTTTCAAAGGTAGCTGAAAACTGCATTGGCGCTGATGTTCTCGCTGAACGTGGAGTTGTCTGCATTTCAAAGGAGCAGCTAGATCATTACTTTGTGTGGAATACTCAATAAGCTGCATTTCAGCGCATTGTGTTTTACAGACGCTGTGTGAGAAATGAGATTTCGTTCGAAGCGGGTTTTCCATTGTGAAGCAGTTTCACATTCTGAGTTTCTTCCCTATTGCTAATATGTACTTAGTGTTGTAAATGGTGCCAGAACCTTGGTTTTCAAAGCTAGCTGAAAACTGCATTGGCGCTGATGTTCTCCCTGAACGTGGAGTTGTCTGCATTTCAAAGGAGCAGCTAGATCATTACTTTGTGTGGAATACTCAATAAGCTGTATTTCAGCGCATTGTGTTTTTCTTCCCTATACCTAACGTATACTTCGTGTTGTAAATGGTGCCAGAACATTGGTTTTCAAAGCTAGCTGAAAACTGCATTGGCGCTGATGTTCTCGTTGAATGTGGAGTTGTCTGCATTTCAAAGGAGCAGCTAGATCATTACTTTGTGTGGAATACTCAATAAGCTGCATTTCAGCGCATTGTGTTTTTCTTCCCTATAGCTAACATGTACTTCGTGTTGTAAATGGTGCCAGAACCTTGGTTTTCAAAGGTAGCTGAAAACTGCGTTGGCTCTGATGTTCTCACTGAACGTGGAATGGAATGCATTTCAAAGGAGCAGCTAGATCATTACTTTGTGCGGAATACTCAATAAGCTGCATTTCAGCGCATTGTGTTTTACAGATGCTGTGTGAGAAATGAGGGCTTTCGTTCGAAGTGGGTTTTCCATTGTGAATCAGTTTCACATTCTGAGTTTCTTCCCTATAGCTAACATGTACTTCGTGTTGTAAATGGTGCCAGAACCTTGGTTTTCAAAGGTAGCTGAAAACTGCATTGGCGCTGATGTTCTCCCTGAACGTGGAGTTGTCTGCATTTCAAAGGAGCAGCTAGATCATTACTTTGTGTGGAATACTCAATAAGCTGCATTTCAGCGCATTGTGTTTTTCTTCCCTATAGCTAACATGTACTTCGTGTTGTAAATGGTGCCAGAACCTTGGTTTTCAAAGGTAGCTGAAAACTGCGTTGGCGCTGATGTTCTCTCTGGATGTGAAGTTGTCTGCATTTCAAAGGAGCAGCTAGATCATTACTTTGTGCGGAATACTCAATAAGCTGCATTTCAGCGCATTGTGTTTTATAGACGCGATTTGAGAATTGTGGAATTTCGTTCGAAGCGGGTTTTCAATTGTGATTCAGTTTCACATTCTGAGTTTCTTCCCTATAGCTAATATGTACTTAGTGTTGTAAATGGTGCCAGAACCTTGGTTTTCAAAGCTAGCTGAAAACTGGATTGGCGCTGATGTTCTCCCTGAACGTGGAGTTGTCTGCATTTCACAGGAACAGCTAGATCATTACTTTGTGTGGAATACTCAATAAGCTGTATTTCAGCGCATTGTGTTTTTCTTCCCTATAGCTAACATGTACTTCGTGTTGTAAATGGTGCCAGAACCTTGGTTTTCAAAGGTAGCTGAAAACTGCGTTGGCTCTGATGTTCTCACTGAACGTGGAGTTGTCTGCATTTCAAAGGAGCAGCTAGATCATTACTTTGTGCGGAATACTCAATAAGCTGCATTTCAGCGCATTGTGTTTTATAGACACTGTGTAAGAAATGTGGGATTTCGTTCGAAGAGGGTTTTCAATTGTGATTCAGTTTCACATTCTGAGTTTCTTCCCTATAGCTAATATGTACTTAGTGTTGTAAATGGTGCCAGAATCTTGGTTTTCAAAGCTAGCTGAAAACTGCATTGGCCCTGATGTTCTCCCTGAACGTGGAGTTGTCTGCATTTCACAGGAGAAGCTAGATCATTACTTTGTGTGGAATACTCAATAAGCTGCATTTCAGCGCATTGTGTTTTTCTTCCCTACAGCTAACATATACTTCGTGTTGTAAATGGTGCCAGAACCTTGGTTTTCAAAGGTAGCTGAAAACTGCATTGGCGCTGATGTTCTCATTGAACGTGGAGTTGTCTGCATTTCAAAGGTGCAGCTAGATCATTACTTTGTGTGGAATACTCAATAAGCTGCATTTCAGCGCATTGTGTTTTTCTTCCCTATACCTAACATGTACTTAGTGTTGTAAATGGTGCCAGAACCTTGGTTTTCAAAGGTAGCTGAAAACTGGATTGGCGCTGATGTTCTCGATGAACGTGGAATGGAATGCATTTCAAAGGAGCAGCTAGATCATTACTTTGTGCGGAATACTCAATAAGCTGCATTTCAGCGCATTGTGTTTTATAGACGCTGTGTAAGAAATGTGGAATTTCGTTCGAAGCGGGTTTTCCATTGTGATGCAGTTTCACATTCTGAGTTTCTTCCCTATAGCTAATATGTACTTAGTGTTGTAAATGGTGCCAGAACCTTGGTTTTCAAAGGTAGCTGAAAACTACATTGGCGCTGATGTTCTCGATGAACGAGAAGTTGTCTGCATTTCAAAGGAGCAGCTAGATCATTACTTTGTGTGGAATACTCAATAAGCTGCATTTCAGCGCATTGTGTTTTATAGACGCTGTGTAAGAAATGTGGGATTTCGTTCGAAGAGGGTTTTCAATTGTGATTCAGTTTCACATTCTGAGTTTCTTCCCTATAGCTAATATGTACTTAGTGTTGTAAATGGTGCCAGAATCTTGGTTTTCAAAGCTAGCTGAAAACTGCATTGGCGCTGATGTTCTCCCTGAACGTGGAGTTGTCTGCATTTCACAGGAGCAGCTAGATCATTACTTTGTGTGGAATACTCAATAAGCTGTATTTCAGCGCATTGTGTTTTTCTTCCCTATAGCTAACATATACTTCGTGTTGTAAATGGTGCCAGAACCTTGGTTTTCAAAGGTAGCTGAAAACTGCGTTGGCGCTGATGTTCTCGTTGAACGTGGAGTTGTCTGCATTTCAAAGGAGCAGCTAGATCATTACTTTGTGTGGAATACTCAATAAGCTGCATTTCAGCGCATTGTGTTTTAGAGACGCGATTTGAGAAACGTGGGATTTCGTTCGAAGCGGGTTTTCAATTGTGATTCAGTTTCACATTCTGAGTTTCTTCCCTATAGCTAATATGTACTTAGTGTTGTAAATGGTGCCAGAACCTTGGTTTTCAAAGCTAGCTGAAAACTGCATTGGCGCTGATGTTCTCGTTGAACGTGGAGTTGTCTGCATTTCAAAGGTGCAGCTAGATCATTACTTTGTGTGGAATACTCAATAAGCTGCATTTCAGCGCATTGTGTTTTTCTTCCCTATACCTAACATGTACTTCGTGTTGTAAATGGTGCCAGAACCTTGGTTTTCAAAGGTAGCTGAAAACTGCATTGGTGCAGATGTTCTCGTTGAATGTGGAGTTGTCTGCAATTCAAAGGAGCAGCTAGATCATTACTTTGTGCATAATACTCAATAAGCTGCATTTCAGCGCATTGTGTTTTTCATCCCTATAGCTAACATATACTTCGTGTTGTAAATGGTGCCAGAACCTTGGTTTTCGAAGGTAGCTGAAAACTGGATTGGCGCTGATGTTCTCACTGAATGTGGAGTTGTCTGCATTTCAAAGGAGCAGCTAGATCATTACTTTGTGTGGAATACTCTATAAGCTGCATTTCAGCGCATTGTGTTTTTCTTCCCTATAGCTAATGTGTACTTCATGTTGTAAATGGTGCCATAACATTGGTTTTCAAAGCTAGCTGAAAACTGCGTTGGCGCTGATGTTCTCGCTGAACGTGGAGTTGTCTGCATTTCAAAGGAGCAGCTAGATCATCACTTTGTGTGGAATACTCAATAAGCTGCATTTCAGCGCATTGTGTTTTATAGACGCTGTGTGAGAAATGAGGAATTTCGTTCGAAGCGTGTTTTGCATTGTGAAGCAGTTTCACATTCTGAGTTTCTTCCCTATAGCTAATATGTACTTAGTGTTGTAAATGGTGCCAGAACCTTGGTTTTCAAAGGTAGCTGAAAACTGCATTGGCGCTGATGTTCTCCCTGAACGTGGAGTTGTCTGCATTTCAAAGGAGCAGCTAGATCATTACTTTGTGTGGAATACTCAATAAGCTGTATTTCAGCGCATTGTGTTTTTCTTCCCTATACCTAACGTATACTTCGTGTTGTAAATGGTGCCAGAACCTTGGTTTTCAAAGGTAGCTGAAAACTGCGTTGGCTCTGATGTTCTCACTGAACGTGGAGTTGTCTGCATTTCACAGGAGCAGCTAGATCATTACTTTGTGTGGAATACTCAATAAGCTGCATTTCAGCGCATTGTGTTTTTCTTCCCTATAGCTAACATGTACTTCGTGTTGTAAATGGTGCCAGAACCTTGGTTTTCAAAGGTAGCTGAAAACTGCATTGGCGCTGATGTTCTCGATGAACGTGGAGTTGTCTGCATTTCAAAGGAGCAGCTAGATCATTACTTTGTGTGGAATACTCAATAAGCTGCATTTCAGCGCATTGTGTTTTATAGACGCTGTGTAAGAAATGTGGGATTTCGTTCGAAGGGGTTTTCAATTGTGATTCAGTTTCACATTCTGAGTTTCTTCCCTATAGCTAATATGTACTTAGTGTTGTAAATGGTGCCAGAACTTGGTTTTCAAAGCTAGCTGAAAACTGCATTGGCGCTGATGTTCTCCCTGAACGTGGAGTTGTCTGCATTTCACAGGAGCAGCTAGATCATTACTTTGTGTGGAATACTCAATAAGCTGTATTTCAGCGCATTGTGTTTTTCTTCCCTATAGCTAACATATACTTCGTGTTGTAAATGGTGCCAGAACCTTGGTTTTCAAAGGTAGCTGAAAACTGCATTGGCGCTGATGTTCTCGCTGAACGTGGAGTTGTCTGCATTTCAAAGGAGCAGCTAGATCATTACTTTGTGTGGAATACTCAATAAGCTGCATTTCAGCGCATTGTGTTTTATAGAGGCGATTTGAGAAACGTGGGATTTCGTTCGAAGTGGGTTTTCAATTGTGATTCAGTTTCACATTCTGAGTTTCTTCCCTATAGCTAATATGTACTTAGTGTTGTAAATGGTGCCAGAACCTTGGTTTTCAAAGCTAGCTGAAAACTGCATTGGCGCTGATGTTCTCGTTGAACGTGGAGTTGTCTGCATTTCACAGGAGCAGCTAGATCATTACTTTGTGTGGAATACTCAATAAGCTGTATTTCAGCGCATTGTGTTTTTCTTCCCTATACCTAACATGTACTTAGTGCTGTAAATGGTGCCAGAACCTTGGTTTTCAAAGGTAGCTGAAAACTGCATTGGTGCAGATGTTCTCGTTGAATGTGGAGTTGTCTGCAATTCAAAGGAGCAGCTAAATCATTACTTTGTGCATAACACTCAATAAGCTGCATTTCAGCGCATTGTGTTTTTCATCCCTATAGCTAACATATACTTCGTGTTGTAAATGGTGCCAGAACCTTGGTTTTCGAAGGTAGCTGAAAACTGGATTGGCGCTGATGTTCTCACTGAACGTGGAGTTGTCTGCATTTCACAGGAGCAGCTAGATCATTACTTTGTGTGGAATACTCTATAAGCTGCATTTCAGCGCATTGTGTTTTTCTTCCCTATAGCTAATGTGTACTTCATGATGTAAATGGTGCCATAACATTGGTTTTCAAAGCTAGCTGAAAACTGCGTTGGCGCTGATGTTCTCGCTGAACGTGGAGTTGTCTGCATTTCAAAGGAGCAGCTAGATCATTACTTTGTGTGGAATACTCAATAAGCTGCATTTCAGCGCATTGTGTTTTACAGACGCTGTGTGAGAAATGAGATTTCGTTCGAAGCGGGTTTTCCATTGTGAAGCAGTTTCACATTCTGAGTTTCTTCCCTATTGCTAATATGTACTTAGTGTTGTAAATGGTGCCAGAACCTTGGTTTTCAAAGCTAGCTGAAAACTGCATTGGCGTTGATGTTCTCCCTGAACGTGGAGTTGTCTGCATTTCAAAGGAGCAGCTAGATCATTACTTTGGAATACTCAATAAGATGTATTTCAGCGCATTGTGTTTTTCTTCCCTATACCTAACGTATACTTCGTGTTGTAAACGGTGCCAGAACCTTGGTTTTCAAAGGTAGCTGAAAACTGCGTTGGCTCTGATGTTCTCCCTGAACGTGGAGTTGTCTGCATTTCACAGGAGCAGCTAGATCATTACTTTGTGTGGAATACTCAATAAGCTGTATTTCAGCGCATTGTGTTTTTCTTCCCTACAGCTAACATGTATTTCGTGTTGTAAATGGTGCCAGAACCTTGGTTTTCAAAGGTAGCTGAAAACTGCATTGGCACTGATGTTCTCGATGAACATGGAGTTGTCTGCATTTCAAAGGAGCAGCTAGATCATTACTTTGTGTGGAATACTCAATAAGCTGCATTTCAGCGCATTGTGTTTTACAGATGCTGTGTGAGAAATGAGGGCTTTCGTTCGAATTGGGGTTTCCATTGTGAAGCAGTTTCACATTCTGAGTTTCTTCCCTATAGCTAATATGTACTTAGTGTTGTAAATGGTGCCAGAACCTTGGTTTTCAAAGCTAGCTGAAAACTGCATTGGCGCTGATGTTCTCCCTGAACGTGGAGTTGTCTGCATTTCACAGGAGCAGCTAGATCATTACTTTGTGTGGAATACTCAATAAGCTGCATTTCAGCGCATTGTGTTTTTCTTCCCTACAGCTAACATATACTTCGTGTTGTAAATGGTGCCAGAACCTTGGTTTTCAAAGGTAGCTGAAAACTGCATTGGCGCTGATGTTCTCATTGAACGTGGAGTTGTCTGCATTACAAAGGTGCAGCTAGATCATTACTTTGTGTGGAATACTCAATAAGCTGCATTTCAGCGCATTGTGTTTTTCTTCCCTATACCTAACATGTACTTTGTGCTGTAAATGGTGCCAGAACCTTGGTTTTCGAGGGTAGCTGAAAACTGGATTGGCGCTGATGTTCTCACTGAACGTGGAGTTGTCTGCATTTCACAGGAGCAGCTAGATCATTACTTTGTGTGGAATACTCAATAAGCTGCATTTCAGCGCATTGTGTTTTTCCTCCCTATAGCTAATGTGTACTTCATGTTGTAAATGGTGCCATAACATTGGTTTTCAAAGCTAGCTGAAAACTGCGTTGGCGCTGATGTTCTCGATGAACGTGGAGTTGTCTGCATTTTACACGAGCTGCTAGATCATTACTTTGTGCGGAATACTCAGTAAGCTGCAATTCAGCGCATTGTGTTTTTCTTCCCTATAGCTAATATGTACTTAGTGTTGTAGATGTGCCACAACCATGGTTTTCAAAGGTAGCTGAAAACTGCATTGCCTCTGATGTTCTCATTGAATGTGAAGTTATCTCAATTCAAAGGAGCAGCTAGATCATTACTTTGTGTGGAATACTCAATAAGCTGCATTTCAGCGCATTGTGTTTTATAGACGCTGTGTAAGAAATGTGGGATTTCGTTCGAAGCGGGTTTTCAATTGTGATTCAGTTTCACATTCTGAGTTTCTTCCCTATAGCTAATATGTACTTAGTGTTGTAAATATTGCCAGAATATTCGTTTTCAAAGGTAGCTGAAAACTGCATTGGCGCTGATGTTCTCTTTGAACGTGGAGTTGTGTGCAATTCAAAGGAGCAGCTAGATCATTACTTTGTGTGGAATACTCAATAAGCTGCATTTCAGCGCATTGTGTTTTTCTTCCCTATACCTAACATGTGCTTAGTGCTGTAAATTGTGCCAGAACCTTGGTTTTCAAAGCTAGCTGAAAACTGCATTGGTGCATATGTTCTCGTTGAATGTGGAGTTGTCTGCAATTCAAAGGAGCAGCTAGATCATTACTTTGTGCATAATACTCAATAAGCTGCATGTCAGCGCATTGTGTTTTTCTTCCCTATAGCTAACATATACTTCGTGTTGTAAATGGTGCCAGAACCTTGGTTTTCAAAGGTAGCTGAAAACTGCATTGGCGCTGATGTTCTCGTTGAATGTGGAGTTATCTCAATTCAAAGGAGCAGCTAGATCATTACTTTGTGCGGAATACTCAATAAGCTGCATTTCAGCGCATTGTGTTTTATAGACGCTGTGTAAGATATGTGGGATTTCGTTGGAAGCGGGTTTTAAATTGTGATTCAGTTTCACAATCTGAGTTTCTTCCCTATAGCTAATATGTACTTAGTGTTGTAAATGGTGCCAGAACTTGGTTTTCAAAGGTAGCTGAAAA